>NC_060956.1:3165399-3167899 GCF_910589235.1 Vespa crabro | reverse complement strand
ACACATACATACATACATACATACATACATACATACATACATACATACATATATATATATGTATACGTACGTGTATATATATTAGGTGGATCGGAAAGTAATATCGTTTCTGCGCATGGCGATATTTGATTGTTAAAAATTGTCAAAAATTGTTAAAAATTTATTCGTTTGAATTTAATTTAAGAAAGCGACATTACTTTCCGGTCCACATAATATATATATATATATATATATATATATATATATATATATATAAATGTAGAGAAATGTATTACGCGATGCTTACGTTTTTCTTGTTAGAAAGAGAAGAACATACATATATACATACGTTAGGGTGAATGTGAATCTGACGATGGTTGAAGAGTGACGTCATCAATGTGCATCTCGACACACTGACACCGATCGAGACTCTTCCTAAGTTTCATTATCACCTTTCGTTATTTATAACTCTCATTCGATTTGAACCGATTCGTACCGATTCGAATCGATTCGATTTCATTCAATTCGATTCGATTCGATTCCATTCCATTCGATTCGATTTGATTCGATTCGATTTGAACGATCGATCGATCGATCGATCCATCGATAACTCTCCAATACATTGAAATTTTCCGAGGAATTGATATTATCAATTATCATTATGAAACCACGATGAATAGATCTCTTTACATAGGACGATAGAATTTGTAAGATTTTATTGTATCTTAATTTGTTTTATATTAGATTAATGAATAATATATCAAAAAGAGAATAATATATATGGAAAATGTAAGTCATACGATAACGTTTTATTATTTATCTTAATCTTAATGTAAATGATAATTGCAATGAATTAAGAAAAAAGAAAAAGATAAAAGAATAAAAAAAAAAGAAAAAATAAATAAAAAGAGGAAAAATATTTCTCAAATAACAATAGATTTGAAATGATGAGAAACACATGCGATTTTTAATTTTAAACGAATTTAATATCTATTAATATAAATTTAATATAATTAATTAATTAAACGAATTTAATATCTAATAATATATATATATATATATATATATATATATAATTTATAGAAATATATAGAATTTATTATATATATATATATATTTTATATTTAACTATCATATCGATAAAATATTATAGTAATGGACCATTTTATATGTAATATAAAGCGTATACATGATACGATCGTACATCCGATATAAAAGTAACCAACAATTAGGATTTATTGTTCGCAATCGATCGATCTATACTATAATAACATCTTGTTTTTTTTTTACGAATCATTCTTAGTACTTAATATCAAGAAGAGAATGATAGATAGAGAAAGAGAGAGGAAAGGTTGTGACGTAAATGAGACTTGAAAAAAATCCTTCAACTTCATGCGTGACGTTTGCCGAGAGACGGGAGAAAGAGAGGAGTACAAAAGAAAAAAAAAAAGAAGAAAAAAAAAAGAAGAAAAAAAAAAAGAATAGAAAGAGAGAAAAAAGTAATAAAACAAAAAGAAGAAGAAGAAGAAGAAGAAGAAGAAGAAGAAGAAAAAAATAAAGAAACTAACGACGATTACGCGTTTATGTCATTTGTCTTTAATAATTGTCGAATAAAATGATCGATCGTATTTCTTCGACGAGAATTCTTCACTTTTAATGCGCGTTCAAATAAACAAGTAAATAATATAGAACATATCTAACAACAAGTGTGTAGAACATCGATGTAAACAAATAAATGAATAAGCATTTACTTTCGTATATTTCTTTTTTCAATTATTGTGAACGCAATATTGATAATTTTATGTTTACGTATGTATGTTGAACCAAAAAAAAAAAAAAAAAAAAGAAAAAAAGAAAAAGAAAAATAAAAGATAAAAAGAAAAATCGTAATAATAAAAAGAAGTTACGCCGGGAAAATGATTCTTCACCGTATTCATTTGTTTGTTTATTAATTAATTATTTATTTATTCTTTCGTTTTTTTTCCTCTCTCTCTCTCTCTTAATATTTCTTTTATTTGTTTTTTTTTTTTTTCGTTGACGTATCAGCTGGTATATGGTATCTCCGAGAGATAAGACACACACGATTCTTCGATGTTACGAATTCCCGCGCTCTTTACGTTCTTATCCTCCACCTCACATCATCTCATCCTCGGTCCTCCCCTCCCCTCACCCCACCCCACAACCCGTTCCACCCCCAACTGGACTTTTCTATATAACTAACGTGACAGTGACAAAGTACAAAAAGGAACGGACTTCCAGGGAAACATCGAGCCGGTATTTCGAGAACGAAGAACGCATACTCGACTTGTTCTTTCTCAAATTTTTTTCCTCTTTTTCTCTCTCTCTCTCTCTCTCTCTCTCTCTGTGTCTCTCGGTTTCTGTCGTTCTGTCTCTTTCTCTCACATGCTCTTTCGTTTACCCGAGAATGTGTCTCACGAGAGCGCATCGACGCGACGTGAGATCGACCGCTTATAAGAGCAACGCGTGTGATTGATCGTAAGACAGACGAGTCACAGGAAAT
>NC_060956.1:3145399-3150399 GCF_910589235.1 Vespa crabro | reverse complement strand
GAAATCTAATGTGGTTGAAATAGTCAAATGAAGATATTCGTAAGAAAAGAAAAGGGATTCGTGGATTACGGTATATTTTGCTCTCTAACGAGGCCGATCGTGAATCATACGGTGTCACTTAAGAGACTTAGCAACATGTACCATTACTCAACTGTCCCTTCTCTTTACAAAGATCTCAACTATATATATGTATTTCTTTCTCTCTTTCTCTCAATTTCTTTTCTTTTCAAGTACACAAGAAAACACAAATACACACACACACACACACACACACACACACACACACACACACACACACACATATAATTTCTATATACACATTTATATGTTTATACAACATGTGTTATATATAAACAATATTATTTATTTATTTATTATTATATCATGGAATTTCATGAATATTTATATCATGAATAATATACTTTTTATATCACATTTATTATATTTATATCATTATTATTATATCATGAATGATGTGCGAGCGAATTTTTTAATATAATAATATATTATATTTATGACGTATCAGCTATATAATTACTTTTTCATTTGTTTCAGGGTACGATGAGCCTGACAAAACGCATAGAAGAAGTCAGATTACTTGAGTCACGCAAGAGTGCTCGGTTAGCTGATCAGGACACTGATTTTGCTAGGCTCGCAGATATGGCCGGCGATCGAAAACGTGCCTCGTCTCACTCCATCGACGTACCGCACGTGATCGGGTGAGTTTCTATTCATCTTTTTCTATTTCTCTCTTCTTTTCTCTCTCTCTCTCTCTCTCTCTCTCTCTCTGTCTCTCTCTCTCTTTCTTTCTCTTTTTTTCTGTCTGTCTGTCTCTCTCTCTCTCTCTCTCTCTGTCTCTCTCTCTCTCTTTTTTCATACACAATTAATCCAAATTTCGTTACTCTTCCAATCAAAAACTTCTCTTCAATTTCTTTACGATTATTCATTTCAATTATTCATTTTGATATCTTAAAAAAAAAAAAAAAAAAGAAAAAAAACAAGGAAAAAGAATAGAAAAAAGAAAACAAAAGAATAGGAAACAAAGGAAACAGTCTTCAAATTCTATAAATTTTTTTTTTTCTCGATAATTAAATTCATTTCAATTATTGCGAGAAAGAATTCCATCAGAGATCGTTCGATCTTCATTAATCCTTAATTTATATGTTTCCACTTTTTTTTTTTCTTTCCTCCCTACCCACGCCACCCCACCCCCCCTGCCTCCACCACCCTCTCCACTAAAAAATTGTACGATACGTTTTTATATACATTATCAATCACTTTCGTAAGAATTTGTCTAATCAATTTATTATGTAATTATTATATTTAAATTATTATATACAGTATATGTAATATACAGAATAATATTATGGATTATTGCTATAATAATAATTAATAGTATCACGGTTTATAATAATAATATAAACATATATATTACTATATCGATTTGAATCTAAACTTTGCGATTGATTATTTTCGTGTCGTGATAGAAGTTATCAATTTTATTAAATAAGATCAATTCGTATTATATGTAGAATAAAGATTAAAAAAAAAAAAAAAAAAAAAAAAGAATAACAAAAACGAGATAAAAAGGAAGAAAGAAAGAGAAAAAAAAAATATATATATATATACATAAAATGTATAGTTATTATAGAAGAGTATATTTAAATATAGTAATTATTACGTCAAATCACATATACAAGATATATTATAATTATAGAATATTATATTATAATATATTTATATATATAATGCAAAAATTATTAATACAATGTTTATTATAATTAATAATATATTCTATAATATAAATAATGCAAATTATTTATATTATAAATAAATAAATAAATAAAACGATATTATAACAATATATATTATTATTATTATTATTCGAATATAATATTTCGACGATGATGAAGAGGATAGGCGCGCGGGCGTCTTTGCATATACATGTCCCCCCCTCTCTCTGTATGTATGTGTATACGAGACTAGAAGGATGCGTCATGTAAGAGAGAACCTAAGGGCTAAGGACCTAAAAGCCGACGGGGTTAGGTTAGAATTTTCGGAAGGTCGTCTCGTGTTTTTGGGCTCCCTCCCGCATCCGTCTAAGCTCCCATACGTGGGATGGGATGGTTGGTTGTTGGGGCTGGTTGCACACCGAGGAAGGTATTTGATGCTTTGAAAAAGGTGTATCGCATCCGAGTCCTCTCTACGTTAAGGTGCAGGGAATGGAGGGGCTGGGGAGAGGGGGTGCGCAGGAGAGAGAGAGAGAGAAAAAGAGAGGTCTGTCGCTCGTTCGACCGTGAATGCACCCTCGGCTTATATCCTCGCCGGACACCTGTCCCTCGGCTTTATATCTATTTCTTCGCTCTTTTAAACGTAATACCAACGTCGTTTTCTACCCTTCGTCGATTGACATTGACGAATTTTAAACACGGCAACTTTTTCATTCTTCGAAGAACAGGAACGGGCTGTTCAAGGGTGGGGGCAAAGGAAACTAAGAAATGAAAAAAATAAACAAGCAAGAAGAAAAACGGCAAAAGTAAAAAAAAAAAAAAGAAAATCCAACGAGATAGAGAGAATCGTGATTTGGATATATCGAATATTACAAATTGACAAATTTGATTCGTATTTAAATCATTCATTAAAGATCATCAGTCGATTGATGATTATTAATTTTCAAGTAGGATATTAAAAGGTGAGATTATATAGTTAAGGAAAATGATCGAAGGATTTGATAAGTTATCGTTTTTAAATTTTCCCTTTCTCTCACTCTTTTCTTTTTTTTTTCTTCTTTTTTTTCGTATAGAGATATTAAAACGAATGTAATTAAAGGAAAAAAAAAAAAAAAAGAAAAAAATGTAAATCTTTCTCTTATATATCTAATATTAAACTCAGTAATTAATTCTGATTATTATTCGATCAAAACACAATAGTATATACGATTGAATTTATTCGCTATTATTACAAAAAATATTATAACAAATTCTATTTGTAAAGTAAAATCTCATAATTCTTTTTTTCAAAATTTCAAAAAAAAAAAAAAAAAAAAATTCAACTCCTTAAGATCTTAAAGTATCGGGTAGATAAATTATTAAGCTGAATGATTTTATACATACGTAGTTGATTAATCTGAATTTTATTAGATAATAACGCGTGCACATATTCGGCTTTTCTTTTTATACGTGGATACATTCATTAGAAGTCTTTTCTATGAGAGATACGGTTGTATGGTTATTCAACTAACCAGCCAGCCAACCAGCCAGCCAGCCAGCCATTCGACTATGAACTTCGAAATTCCTATCTATGAGGGTTTACTATATATGTATAGTAACCATTCGCGTTGTTGTTACTTTTCTTTTTACTTTTTTTTCGTTTTTTTTTTTTTTTTGTTTTTTTATTATTATTTTCTTTCCTTCTCTTCGTTCTTTCTTTCTTGCTTCCTTTTTTTTTCCTTCTTTTTTCTTTTCTTTTCTTTTTTTTTTTTTTTTCCTTTCTTTTTCATTTCACTTAGGTCCTTTTCGTTCTCAGGTTCCGCCTTTGCGGGTTCCTTCGTGGCATCCTTCCTCCCCTCCTTCCCCCCACTTTCCCCTCCTCCCCCTCCTCGCCGTCGTCTCCTTATTCTCCTTAAAAAAGAATAGGAACGGGCCCGTGTTCGATGTTGCCCGTCGATGCCAATGACCTGGGGGACACTCTTATTCGTTTTGTGGGCGTCTCGTTCGAGCGAGCTTCGAGGATCCTTTTCTTGCAAGGGTATCCAAGGTTGAAAGAGAAGTTGACTGGTTCGATACTCTCGAACTCGAAGTCGAGTTCGTGCGAACGTACGAACGAACGAACGAACGAAGGAAAGAACGAACGAAGGAAAGAACGAACGAACGAGAGTACGAGGGTGGGAGGGAGGTTGGGAGGGAGAGAGGTAGAGGAACAACAATAAGGATCGTAAGATTTCGAGATTGTTGGAAGAAGATACTGGCAGCTGAGTGAGAGCCAACGGCTTGTTGCCACCTGATCATCCTACCTTAAACGCGACCTGCCCCACGCGCGAATGAGAAGGTCAGCTGCGGACTCATGAGAGCTGGATTGAAAGGGAGAAAAAGAGTGAGAGAGTGAGAGAATGTGAGAGATTGAGAGAGAGAGATTGAGAGACAGAGAGGGAGAGAGAGAGAGAGAGAGAGAGAGAAAAGGAGAAACAGAGAAATCGGATGCCTTTCGAATTTCGACGTGTTATATACCGATGACGACAGACTTATGGTGGATATGTGTATATATATGTATATGTGTATGTTTGTATATATATATATATATATATATATATATATATATTCCTTCTTGTTATTGCCTTTTAAAACATCTATCTTCTTTTATTTCGTTACGGATTCGCATAACGGATCCACTTGGAGCTTATTGTTCCTTGCGAAGAATTTATATTAGATTGGTGCAAAAAATTATTACAGTTTTTTCGTATCTAGTGGAATGATCAAAATTGCAATTATTTTTTTATCAATTCAATATATACATATATATAATTTAATTTTTTCTTCAATCTTAATGACAATCAAATTCGAGATAATTTTTAGAAAGGAAAAATGGAATTAAAAGAAAAATTAAAAACGTGATAATGAATTTCTCGAGTCAATTTTCAGATCCAATATTAGATTTATATATTTCTCTTTGATTATTGTTAATAATAATCGATAAAAAATACGTAATATCTTTAACTACATAAATATATATATATATATATATATATATATTTATGTAGTAATAATCTTAATTCTAGAGAGAGAGAGAGAGAGAGAAAGAGAGAAAGAGAACATATTTCGAAATATTATTATATCTAAACAATTAATCCATTTCCTCTCACTCTCTCTCTCTCTCTCTCTCTCTTTCTTTCTCCCTCAGTCTATGTTTTCGATCGATGGATACTAATAAAAGTTCGAAGAGAAAGTCTTGGGTGCAAAACGATGAAGAGGATAGGACTATATGGTGAGGTCTCTCCTTTCCCT
>NC_060956.1:3112899-3142899 GCF_910589235.1 Vespa crabro | reverse complement strand
ATGACAACGATGACGGTGATAATGGTGATGCAGAGTAATGGTGATGATAACGATGCTAGTATTAGTAACAATGGTGATGCCGGTCTGGAGAAATTGTGTGTCGCGCGGGTGGCAGGCCGGGGCCACGGATCTAGGCCGATCGATAGAGCTACGTATCCACGGCACCGTGGAATCGTGCTGGATAAATGGGTCAGGTACACGGAGAACTTCGTTTTCCCCCTTTACCTCTATATACCTTTCCCTCCTTTTCCCTCTTACCCTCTCACACTTCTCTGACTTCCTCACTCTCTCTCTCTCTCTCTCTCTCTCTCTCTCTTCCCTTTAAATTCGCTCGTTCACTTCCTTTACTATTTCATTCCCTTTCCTAGTTCCCGGTTAAACATATACAAACAAACACATACAATATATGTATGTATATATATATATATATAGAAAAAAAAAATATATATATATATATATTTTATATATATGTAAGATAGATATGTATTACAAGTAGGGTCGTGCCGATGTTTCAATCGGTGAGAGTAGTTTTACCGGCGACTACTACTTGTTGAAGAAAAGAAGAAGTTGATGTAGAAAGAAAAAGAGAAAAAGAGAAAGGGAAAGAAGGATAGAGAGAGAGAGAGAGAGAGAGAGAGAGAGAAAATCTATTTCCAGTGTTTTCACTCTTTAGAAGGGAAAAAAGGCTCTATCTAACTGTTGTAGAAAAGTAGGACATCGATGATACACGTGCTCTCTCTCATATCTTCTTTTCCAAGGATATTATATATATATTTATATTTTTATATATATATATATATATATATATATATATATATTTATGTATGTATCTATCTATCTATTCGTTTAGACCTTGTCCAGAAGAACTTCACTTTGTCTTCAAATACCGTTAATCTCCTTCAATGTTTCTAAACTATACATAGATCTTCTATAAAGTTAAGATGATAGCTCATCGAACGAACATATAATATACATACATAAATACATACATACATACATATATATATATATATATATATATATATCAAACTTCAAACTAGTAGTAAACGATAAATGTCTTCGACAACGAAGAGATCGAATGTTTCGAAACACGTTAGACTAACTAAAATAAATTACTTCCCAATGGCGTATGGATCGAAGGGATTTAGATTTTACGATCTATAAATTTTCATCTCTATTTATCTATCTATCTATTTATAAAAGATTCATAAAAAAAAAAAAAGGGAATAAAAAAAAATTGATAAGCCTAATTCCCGTATATGACGAAGTAAAAGGATCACGTGTTTACATATTTACTTATTTTCTTACTTACTTCTTAGTAACTCTGGTTTGGTGTTAACGAGTGATAATAACACCAAGGGGGTTTTCGACCCAAATAATCATCTCGCGTCCGGGTTGGCACGATTTTACCGGAAACGTATAAATCAGGGAATTGGGTCAAATAAATGGGGTCGGCAAGTTTTGCGAATCGGGTTATACCAGGTTGGTTGACCTACTAACGAATTGGGTCGCTCGATAGAGGCCACCTGAACGTTAAGCTACTTCAAAATATATATATATATATATATATATATATATATATATATATATATATATATATACATACATTGCGTCCTGAATATCGCAAGGAACTGGATGTCGATAGATATATAATATGTATATATGTATGAATGTATTATAAAAAAAAAAAAAAAAAAAAAAAAAAAAAGAAAGAAAAATAAAGAAAAAAAAAAAAATTCAATCGAAAGGATAACAACATTGTCTTATCAACGGAGATAATATTAATTTTTTTCTTCCTTTCTTTTTCTTTTTCTTTTCTTTTTCTTTTCATCTTCCTCTTCCCCGTCATTCATCTTTCATCTTTTTCAACTTAAAGAGGACGTATTTACTTACATATATCTATATATATATATATATGTGTGTGTATATAAATCCATACATATGTAATTATTATCCTTTCTTTGGATAAAATTCGATCATTATTTTACTTTCGCGTTCATTTTGTTATCATTAAAGTGGCACCTATGAACTATGAAAATACGTATCCTATCGTATCGTACTCTTTAAAAGTGAAATCATATTTATATCTATTACAGGGAATTAAAGGGAGATAAAGGTTAAGTTAAGAATTCAGGATAATTCGTTTGGAGTTAATCGTTCCGACAAATTTTTCCATTCATTTCCTTATGAAGACATTATAAACCCATTTCGAACGTTTGATTTCTCTGACATTTGATTTCTGAATTAGGTATGAAAAGTGAGAAAATTTATGTATATTCTCCTTCGAAAACTCGCACCAGGATGGTGACCCAGTTTTGTAATATCCATCACATATACGTTCATCCCCGATGATGACCCAGTTCGTTCGTTCTTTCCGTTGTTACATTTTTCTCTATTCGTTTAAAAACATTTCGATATTACGAATCGTACAATTCAAATATAATACGAAATCAATTGGAAAGAAAAAATAAAGTGAAATAAAATAAAAGAAAAGGAAAGAAAATTAAATGAAATGAATTTATAATATGAAATGTTATCTGTGATATAATTGCATCGATAATATTATCAAATGCTTGAGTACACGTGTAATATATCGTTGTGTGAGTATTTTCATTAAAAAAAGAAAAAAAATAAAAAATAAAAAAGAAAAAAAAAGAAAAAAAAAAAAGAAAAAAAGAAAAAGAAAAAGGAAGAAGGAAAAAAATATATATTACGTGCACTATCAGGACTAACTCTCGTCCTCTTGGTTAATCATATTACGTAACGCGCTTGAGAGATGACTGCATAACATAAACACGTATTAGATATATTAGATGCGTGCGTGTACCTAACACTTCGCGATTTCCACTTGACCGGTTACTTCATTAAAAGGTGCAAAAGTGTTCCCCAGTGGTTACATTAGATACATGTTATATGTTAGTTTCAGTAAACTTCTAATATCTCGTTAACATATCACAAATTCTATTTTACGATAAGGGACAAATATATACTTTATCCATACTTTTTTATACACACACACACACATATATATATATATATATATATATATATATATATATATATGCAAATATATCTTTTGAACGATTAAAATTCATCTGTTATCAATTACAATTAAAACTACTTAAACGTAAATTACTTATAATTGTCATAGAATTTAGATTTGAAATTTCAAAGTATTGACCACTGATCGATCTCTTTTACAATACGATTAAGAAAAAAGAAAAAAGAAAAAAGAAAAATCGATCGAATATTTATGTAATACGTCGTTTCGATTTAAACAACATAATGCAATTTGTAATCGTTTCTATCGATATATATATATATATATATATATATATATATATATATATTTATACTATAGTAATAGTAAGTACTCGTATCGAAAGTCGAAAGTGAAATTACAACGTGGTCGGTGTGTGTGTCAGCGCTAAGCTAGTCAATCCATTTGAAAGTAACACCTGCTTTCGATATACTCGTTTATTAGAGCTTATCGTTACATGCAAATCTTTCGTTTTATTCTCCTAGAGACTATATAATTGTAATAAAATATATATATATATATATATATATATATATATGTAAATGCACGTATTGTATAACACACACACACATATATGCAGATATACCGATTGATATATCTATTGGACATTTGAAATTTTTAAACAAAAATATTAACAAATAAAGTAATAACAACAAAACGTTCGTAAAAATTATTATGATTTTATATATATATATGATTTTATATATATATATATATATATATTCGATACGTATATATTTTATCATCACAAGATTATAGATTTTATAATATTATTAGCTCTTTTCGATATACGATTAAATACGGAAGAAAGCGATTAGAATAATAATCGACGAAACGTTCGATCCATAAAGCGTCCATATGTTGGCCGCTTTAAATGTCATGGAAAGCGACTACGAATATATTTTGCGCCGATTTCAACCGGTTGATCTTTAATACGGTGAAAGCCACGTACTACGTGCATACACTAATACACAACTACGCATACTACGTTATATATCTTCGATCACATCGTTGATACATTGATAACAAACGACGTCTTCGGCAATTTTATTCAATGAAATTTGTTATTTCTTTTTTTTCTCTTTTCTTTTCTTTTTTTTGTTTCATTTGCATTCCTTCGTAAAAGGTATTACATAATGTACTTCTTATGCACATATAATTTAACTTTACGAAGAAATTCAGTGATTTCACTGAATTTCATTATTATTATTGTTATTATTATTATTTTATTTTATTTATTTTTTTTTTTTTTCATAATTCGTCTCTCTTTTTTTCCTTTATTCGTTTTTTTCTTTTCTTTCCCTTTTTAAATAATAAACACATTCGATCGTATTACAAAAATAATATTCGTAATCGATGGTGCAAAGATGATGCCTTTCAATGAAATAATTTAATTAATTCGTAAGAGATATTTAAATGGAAAAAAGAAAAAAACAAAGAAAAAAAAGAGAGAGAAATAGAGCGAGCGAAAAAACGAAAATACTTCGAATAAAAATGAATAGTATTGATCTGTATTGATAAACTTGATAAACACTTCATGATATTACTTTGAAAATTATGTTTCTTTTTCTTTTCGTTTGGATTTTTTTATCTTATTCATTTTCTTGTTTCTTTTTTCTTTTTTTGTAATAATATATTCGACAAAGTTTGAAATCAAAGACTATAAAAAACTGATATTTCTCAATAAAATAATTTCATTGCATAATTAATTAATAAAATGATATTTATCGATATAAAAATAATTTTTTTTGATCTTTCTGATCCGGTCATATTTCTTTTCTTTTGTTTCATTTATTTATTTATTTATTTATTCCTTTTTTTTTTTCATTTGATAAAATTTAAAAATATTCGAAAACGATACGATATTTCCAAGCAAAACGATTTAATTAAAGTAATTTTAATAAATGATATTTAAATAAAAAGAAACGATTCGAAATAGAAAATATGAGAATACTTTGACACTGATCTTTTTGCTTTTGATTTATTTATTTCTTTTTTTTTTTTTTTATCTATTTTAATAATATAAATAATCCCGTAAACGTTTCGAAAAACGAAACTGTCGGAACAATTAAATTACCTTCAAAGTAAAATAGAATAATGTAATTAATTCATTTTAATGAACGATATTTCAATGACGTAATTGTGAAGGGTATATTTTCTTTTTTTCTTTTTTTTTCTTTTTTTTTTTTTTTTACTTTTCTCTTGGATAGACCTTTTCTACGTTTGATGATCGTACATAAATAAATAAATATAAAAATAAATATAAATATAAATATAAATATAAATATAAATATAAATATAAATATGTAAAAAAAAAAGACAGAGAGAGAGAGAGAGAGAGAGAGAAAATTTAATAATCGAAAGAAAGAAAAAAAAAATGAAAAAGGAAACTTTCTCTCTCCCTCTTTCTTTTATTTTACTTTCTTGTTCGGAAAGATCTTTCTATGTTTGATAATCGTACATAAATAAATACAAATATAAATGTAAATATAAATAATATATAAAAAAAAAAAACGAAGAAAAGAGAAGAGATTTAATAATCAAAGGGAAAAGAAAAAAAAAGGAAAAAGAAAAAAAAGGAAAATTAATAAATAAATAAATAAATAAGTAAATAAATAAATAAATAAATAAATAAAAAAATGTGTTTCAGGTCTAGAAAACGGCGGCCAAGCTCGAGCAATGATTCCGAGCGATCTTACAGTGGATGGAGCGAAAGGATACCTCACGGCTGCGGTCGTGAGGGTTGTCGCACCAACGAACGCGGTGATTGCATGGACGAATGCACCGCCGCATTGGTTCTCATGTCGCTTTCATGCTCGCCCCATAGTCCTCACAACCCCCTGCCACTTCACTGCCAACACAATTACGGTCAGTAGCAAACGCGATACATCTCACGCCGTTCTCTTCGATCAAAAACAGTCGAATACATTTGTTCAGAAATATATCCTATAATGGATATTATTTCAAATAAATTTCATTGTCTTTTTAACCTATCATAATAAATATCGATTCAATCAATATATACAGATTATAAGCAGATGGTGATGATAATTAATCATTCTTTACTTTCTACATGATAATATTGATTTATTTTTACGTAAGAATGTAATTTATTTTATGAATATATGAAAACTGTATACATGTGTATATGTATAAATATAATTTATATATGTATGTATATGTACATATATATATATATATTATATATTTGCAAATGTATATTTTATGAGTTTAACAGAATTATTAATTCTGTTTATTTTTCTTTGATGATATATTTTATTACTATCATTATTTTAATTTTAATTTATATATATATATATATAATTAAAATTATCATTATTAAATATTATATAAACCTAGAGAAATAAATATTAAATATAAATATTTTCTATGATATTATATATTTTTACATAATATAATATATATATATATATATATATATATATATATATATATACACGTTCATAATTAAAAAAAATATTCTACATTCGAATGAATAAAAATAGTCACCGTCCTCCGACTAGTTATATTATACATTACGTTAATTTATTTAATTAAAAAAAAAAAAAAAAAAAAAAAAAAGAAAAAAAAAAGGAAGAAGAAGAAGAAAATTTACAATTCCAAATTCGTATGAATAAAAATATCGACGGTCGTCCGACCAGCTATAGAATAATTGAATCGATTTAATCGCGATAATGAAATCTTATTGACGTGAAATATTCATTTTTCTTTTTAAACGTTAAAGGTTCCTGGGGTAGTCGAGGAGGAGGCGGGGGTGGTGTAGTAGTAGGTTCACCAGGAGTCGGTGGTACCTCGAATAGTAGTAGCAGCAGCAGTGGTGCTTCCTGGCGAAGTGGCACCCCTAGTCCACCCCTAAGCGACGAGGGTGCACCAACGACTGGTTCGTTGTGGCCAACACCGGCTCACGTTTCGCACATCAATCAAGCTCATTATCCTTGCAACCTTTCGGGTTCATCATCAAGCAGTACGCCAGGTTCGACGATCACTATGGACGAGGGTATAGTGCCGGATTATCTTGAAGAACAGCATCCACGTAAAAAGAAGGTAAAGTTAAATCTTCTTGTGTTTCTTTTTATTTATTTATTTTTTTTTCTTTTGTTTTTGTTTTTTTTTTTTTTTTACATCTTCTCTCATATTTTTTTCTTTCCTTTTCTTTTTTTCTATAACAAGGATTATTTTTTTTTTTCCTAACGTATCGCCTTATTAAATGGTTCCTTTTTTCTTTTTTTTTTATTAATTAATTATTTCGAATAAACATTCAACGGATAATATAACGTTTGAAATAAAAGTAAAATTTGAAACGAAGTAAAATATTATGCAGTTATATATAAATATTTCGTGTTTTTGCTCGATTAATTCATTAATGTTTTTTCTTCTCTCTCTCTCTCTCTCTCTCTCTTTTCTTTTTCCTTTTCTTTCTTTACTTTTTTTACTTTTTTTTTTTTTTGGATTTTCCCACTTCTTTTTTTGTGTTGATTGCAAAACATCGAACGTTGATTAATCATTTGATTAAATTCGTACGATGAAATAATAATATACACATATATATACATATATATATGTATATATATACGATTTCTGTTCGATCGTTGAAAATTACATCATCAAAAGTAGAATTGAATTTTCGATTGATCATTTTTTCTTTTTTTGACGTGATATTACTTCGAACAGTACGATCGATTACTTTATTAACTTTTTATTTTTTTTTAAAAGAACATTAATACATACTGTACATAGATATACATAGATATATAAAACTCGACATACGTATAGAATATCTCAAATATCTGAGATAAGATTATTAACGTTCAAAAGGTCGATTTCTAAATCGAAAATAAAAAAAAAAAAAAAAAAAAGGTTTCCGTTAAATGATCATTTGATAGGATAATTAACATTATCCTATAAAAAAAAAAAAAACGATTGTTTATTTTATATTATCATCAAACGATGAAAGTAATCATTTTCCCATGTTAATAACGACATATTATCGTTTACAATGGAAGATAAATATGTTTGGACTTGGTCTTACGCAAATAAAATATTCCTATGTATACTATATATGTTCCCATATATTTACATATACATATATATATATATATACACATACGTACATATAAAAAAGAAAACAGTAGGACGTGCGAAGAAAACATCATAAACGCTGGGCATTTATGCATACTTACCGACTAGACGAACGATGTTAACTTGTAATTATAATAGAAACATCTGTTTATTTATCTCTTTCTCTCTCTCTCTCTCTCTCTCTCTCTCTCTCTCTCTCTCTCTTTGTCTCTTTTTCTCTAACTCATTCACATTGTCACCATGACCTCCGAGCCTACAAATTAACATACAGTGACAATATCCAAAATTTGCATATACATAAATATATTCATACGTACAATATATATATATATATATATATATATATATATTTTTTTTTTTTTCTTTCTCTATAATTTTTTCCCTAATAATTTTATCTCTATAATATATAATATAATCTCTAATAATTTTCTCTATAATTGATTCAATATAATTTTTATAACATAATTACAATGTAATATAATGAAATAATACCAAAACAAAAGTATATATATATATATATATATATATATATATATATATATATAAATCTAGAGAGAATCTTTTCGTTGGAAAGTTCTCGTCGAATAGTCAAGGTTCCAGGCGCGGCCAGTGTCTGTATCTATCTATCTATCTATATAGATATATACATACATACATATGTACTATTATAATTCAACGAAGCTCGCTGGCAATGAGAAGGCTCGGCCCTGACCGATCGTAGCTGTTGCATCGACTGCAAACGTTTCGCGTTGATCGTCATTACTCTTGGACTATCTTTGCCAAGATAGACACCACACATCACACTACACACACATACACATACACACATACACTCACTTACTCACTCTCACTCTCACTCTTTCTCTCTATCTACCTACCCTATCCATACATTCTTCTATCTCTTTCTCTCATTAGTAAAACCAATCTCAATCTCTACGAACGATGACATAAGCTTCGAGTGTCCGAGCCAAGGATGTAAACATGCCAGATGATTTTTGTTATTTCGTAAGGAGCGCCGAAGCTAACCGGCGGCGGCTACGGCGGCGAAACGAGCCTTGAAGTATTATCGCAACCGGCGATAATTTTAGCACATAAGTATAACACGTCGGGGATCTAACCGAAAATAGTTTGCTCGAAGAAAGGCCTGTTCGAAAGGCATCTCCCTCCCCCTCCCCCCCCTCCCCCACTGCCACCAGCACAAAACTAATGATACACGATCATTTTTATTCGTATTTTCCGTACACTATAAGACTATGCTTTACTTTTAGTTTACTTTGCTTTGGTTTAGTTTAGTTTATTATACTTTGCGCCTGATTGGCTTATATATATATATATATATATATATTTTTTCTTTCACTGATTTTTCTAGATCCGAGCGAAAGCCGACCGAGATCCGATCGAAAGTGAACCAGGTTCCTGTGCGACCTTCGAGAGTGAACAGGTAAGTATATTTGTATTTTTATCTTTGTCGAAAAAAAAAAGAAATATATATATATATATATACATATATGTATATATATATATATATATATATATATATATATATATATATATAATCGTTACATCATTATAACAATTGATCGTGATCCTGATGAAGATATGGTTACGTCGATGAAAAGATGCAGCTTTATTACGTATACATATAGATTGACACTTGAACTGTTCCTCCGATCGAACGTATTTTTTTTTTTTTATACGTCATGTGTTTTTTTTTTTTCTTTTTTGTTCTCTTTTTGTCTTCCCTTTTTTTTTTTGTCCACAACGTGATCATTATAACGATACGTTTGACTCCATGAATATATATATATATATATATATATGTATGATATTATTTATACATATAAAGACAAAAAAAATAAGTAACGAAACGATTGAAAAGAAAAGAAAAGAAAAGAAAATGAAATGAAATGTTAAGTAAAAAGGATGAAAAATGAAAATGCACGTGAGAAAGAATCGACGTTTCCGATGATTGCAAAATCTTCTCCTACTTTTCTTCGACATCCGCTCCGTTTTGCGGCGAAGGTCGGATGCCTTTCTAAGTTTCTAGGTTTCCAGTATACACGATATATAAACTCTTTTCTATATATATATATGTGTGTGTGTGTGTGTATGAAAGAGAAAGAAAGAAAAAAAAAAGAAGGAAAGAGTGTATGTGTTTGTGTGTGTGTAAAGCGAGTAAGCGAGAGAGAAAGAGAGAGAGAGAGAGAGAGAGATAGATAGAGAGGGATTATCGCATTTAGTCGACCGATAAGACCGTATCTCGACATCTCTTTCGATTACACGACTACTCGATTCGATACCGGACAACTTCCTGTCGTGTTTTCCTTCTTTTTCGAATTAAACGATACATATATAATAATAAAACACAGATAGATATGTACATACCTATTGACATCCATCTGTTATTTATCTTTCTTTTTCTTCTTCTTCTTCTTCTTCTTTTCTTGACTTTCTTTTTTTCTTTCTTTTTTTCTTTTCTTTTTTTTAATATATTTTTCCTCTCTCGAATACGAACGGATACATGCATATTCGTTTTGTATTCATAATTTTAATGGTATTTAATGACTTTATGTGTCTGTAATATAGAATATTTATGTACGTGTATGCGCATATTTTTTATTCATTATTTATTTACTTATTTGTTTATCTTTCATTCTCTCTCTCTCTCTCTCTCTCTCTCTCTCTCTCTTTTTTTTTTTTTTATTATTATTTTTTTCTCGAATACGAACACATATTTGTCTCGTGATTTCCTTTATTTTTTTTTCTTTTTTTTTTTTTTTTTTGCATCTACAAATAGGATACGTATTTACGAGTATTCATTTGATTTATATACGTTATTACATTTATTTGATTTTTATATACGTTTATAAGTATGCATGTATAATAACTGTTACATAATTTTCAATATTTATATATATATAAAAATATAAAAATTTCTCTTATGTGTAATATAACTCTCTCTCTCTCTCTCTCTCTCTCTCTCTCTCTCTCTCTCTCGCTCTCTCTCTATCTATCTATCTATCTATCTCTCCTTTTCCCCTTCTCATTCTTTCTCTCTGTCCACTTTATACAACGATCGCATATCTCGCGTGGTTAGTAATTTTTTTATTAGGTGCAAATTAGAGTTTAACCGGATTTCTTTCGTTAACCCAATGGTGAGCCCAACAGTACTCGAAAGCAGTTCATTATCGTGAGGCATGTAATTAGAGAGTCCTCATAAAGACCAGTTTTTATGATCGAACGGGTGATAATAAAGATCGTATCCCGTGGCAATTTGAGATTACGCCTCGTTTCTCAAAGTTGTCCGATTATTGTTTCGGTATTAAGCAAAAATTAGGTTATAATGGAAACGTAAGAGAAAGAGAAAAAAAAAAGAGAGAGAGAGAGAAGGAAGAAGAGCAAGCAGATCTAAAAAGAAAAATAGAAAAAAAAAGAAAAAAAAATAAATGATAAATGAAAAATGAAAAATGAAAAATGGAAAGTGAAAATTTGTAAAACCAATGGAAATATACGTATGTATATTCGTCATTGAATGTTTTAAATATACATATTTCGTATGACATTTTCGAAAGTTCATCGCGAGAAAAAATTCGTCGGACACTTTTGACCTAATCAGTAATGTTCCGTATAAACGTATCATCGAGATAAGCTTTGGTTTATGAAATGGGGGCGGTGGGGAGGGGAGTGGGGATGAGGGCGCCTAAATAGAAAATTTTTTTTCCTCGTACTTTTTATTTATTTATTTTTTTTTTCTTTTTTTTTTTTTTTTTATAATTTCCCGGCAAACTCTCCATCAAGAAATCTGTGAATTTTTGTGAAAATCTTTTTCAAAAAACTTTTACTAAAAAAAAAAGAAAAAAAATATATATATATATATATATATACTCGTCACACATTTTCGTCCTGATCAAAAACCGACCAGACAAACCGAGATAAGCTCTTGGTTTCGAATTTAATCAACAAGTTATTTTTTTCCATGATATACTTTTTTCTTTCTCTTTTTTTTTTTTTTTTTATTTTTGTTCTTTTTTTCTTTAACTCCCCAATAATTTCGAATTTTCTTTCAGCCTTTTTTCTTCCTTTTTTCTTCTTAAAAAATTGCAAAATTTATCACAAATCGATAGATACCGTGTCTTTTTTTTTTCTTCCTTCCCAATTTTTTTTTTTTTTTTTTTTTTTTTTTTTTTTTTTTTTTTTTTTTTTAATTCATCAATAAGCTTATTTCGTTAAAACGTGATTTTTCGAAAATTCTTTGTTTAAGAAGAAAAGAAAAGAAAAGAAAAAGAAAGAGAATAGAAAAAAAAACGTCGCGAACTTTTCTCATACTAATTAAAAATCTTCCACACAAAAACACCGCGATAAGCCCTTGGTTTCGCATTCTAATTACAAATTCTGTTTTTTTTTTTCTTTCCTCTCGTGATATGTATATATATCAAAACTTTCTTCCTTTTCATTTTAACTCTTCGATATTTTCGAATCTTAGATAGGGCAAAAGAAATGTTGAGCAAAAAATCATTATTGTTATCCGAGAAAAGTCGAATTTTCTTTTCTTTTTTCTCTTTCGATAAATGTACGAAAAAAAAAGGGGAGGAAAAAGAAAGAGAAGAAGAGAGAAAAAAATTTCAAAAGTTATCACAAATGAATATATATATATATATATATATATATATATATATATATATCTTTTCTTTTAAATTCTATTTCTATATTTCGAATATAATAATTTCGAATGGTCGAAGAGCAAACGATAAAAAAAAATTTGTAAAAAAGTCGCTATTACGAAAATCTCAAGAAAATTCGCGAAATTCCAATTTTCTTTTTTTTCTTCGCTTTCGATTACAAAAAAAAAAAAAAAAAAAGAAAAAAAGAGAAAGAAAAGGAAGAAAATGCAGAAAAAAAGAAAAGAAGAAAAAAAAAAGAAAGGAAAAAAAAGAAAGAAAGAAAGAAAAAAGAACTTCGAGTATTATCGCAGATATAGTTAGATATCGTGTTATTTTATTTTTCTGTTTGGTTTTTTTTCTTTTTTTTTTTTTTTTTTTTTTCCTTTTATTACATCGAAAAGCAATAGAGCTCGAAAAGAATGGTCATAGAGTAGGCGGTTAATATCATTTGCGTATCGATGTCCCTGACGAAGTAGCTTGTTGGACGGACGGAAGAGGGGAAGGGGACTAGGCCAGGAAGTATCAACGGAGTTGCGCCGTGAAACGACCGCGATGCTTCCTTCCCTCCGATCCTCCTCTATTCCCTCTATACACACACACACACACACACACACATATATATATATACATACATATACACATAAACACACATATACACATGTCTCTCTCTCTCTCTCTCTCTCTCTCTCTCTCTCTCTCTCTCTCTCTCTCTCTCTCTCTCTCTCTCTGTCTCATTTTAAAATGTACCCACTAGGAACGTTGAAATTGGTGAATGACTTTTTCCATTATCGATCGATCGATCGATCGATCGATCTTCAAAAAAAAGATCTTGACACCCTCAAAACTAATTTAATTTCGAATTAGCTAATCGATAAATATTTATTCAAAAGAATTATTTCTCTCTCTCTCTCTCTCTCTCTCTTCATCCTATAATATCTTTCATACAAATCGATATATTAAGTTCGTCATAGAGATCGTGTCAATATGGATGATAAAAAAATTCATTCCCTTTCTTTTCTTCTTCTTCTTTCTCTCTCTCTCTCTCTCTCTCTCTCTCTCTCTCTCTCTCTCTCTCTCTCTCTCTCTCTCTTTTCTTTTTCCATCACTAGCCTGTATTCTTCTTCACGTTTTCCAGATATTCAGAACCAAGCCCCTACCTCGATCTTAAAATAGCACTTTAAGATCGTTTAGAGTTAAATAGAAGGAAACGATATCGAGAACCCCGAAAGTCGACCGACATTACCTTAGAGAAACTGTTCTCTATTCAATGCGTCATTTGTTTAACCTCGACACACGCAGAGACATAGATTAGAGATTAGAAGGGAGTAAGTAGAAGCTAAGGGGTGTGGTGGGGTAGGGTAAGGTAGAGTGTAAGGGGAGGAACCCGTGTCGAAGCACGTGTAATCTCGACTGCAATTATCGAACGGCCTAGCATAGCGTTTGTTACGCTCGATCGCTTCGATTACGCGATCGTTCGATCATTTACTTTGTCATGATGAGTGAGATAAAGGTAGACTGGCAGATGGAGTGAGAGAAAGAGAGAGAGAGAGAGATAACAATAGACTTGTTTCTCTCCTCTCATTAGAGTTTCATTCTAATCAAAGAATATTCTTCTTCGATCGTTGACGACAGTTATAATCGATAATGAACATAAACAAAATCTAATGTCGTTTAAAGTTAAAAGGACAGAAAAAATTCAGAAAAAAAAATTCTTACGAACACGTTATCAATGTGAATTTCTCGTGTATATGTAAATAAGATGTGATGTTAATTCGCAGAAGTATTGTTGTTTATTTATTCCAGATGCCGTTAAATATCGTATACGTTAGAACGAACGTGCATGATATTACATTCCTTATCGACGAAATATGTTAATCTAATGATGACTCAGGTATGAAATTGATTATATGACGCGTATGAATTTCAATTAATTTTTCTCATATATATATATGTATATATATACATATATATAGAGTTTCTTCTTTCTTTCTTTTTCATTTCCTTCTCTTTTTTTTTTTTCTATTCCCTGGCCGATGACCAGTCGAATCGTGTCTTTCGAAAACAATTGATAATTTTTCTGCCTGATTATAATTTTTTCCATAATTTTTTTGATTCAAAAAAAAAAAAAGAAAAAAGAAAAGAGAAAAAAAAGACGAAGGAAAAAGAAAAAGAATAAATTTAATTTGCGACCGAAATATTAGAACTGCCTACTGAACGAGATATATAACGACGACGATAATATGAATATCTTGTATATAAATAAGATGCAATACGAACGAGTTCCTATTTTTTTTTCTTCTTTTTTTTCTTCTTTTTTTTTTTTCTTTTTTTATCGTTTTCCGATTAAAGAACCCAATAAAATAGTATCTTTTAAAATGAACACAATATTTCTAAATTCTTATCGATAAAATGAATTTAATGGGTTGAACCGAAGTTGTGATACTATGGTGGATACATTATAAGATGATGGATATGGATTCCTCGTATATAGATCGCATTCTCTAATGGTCGATATTATTGCCGTCTATTACCTCTATTACATCGAACGACCAATATTCGCGACAAGGAAGCCAACCATCCGGTCAATGAATTCCAACCTATGTACTTACTTCCACAGATACGTTAATGCGTATTTGTAACATATACATATATATGTGTATAATGTGTTTGTCTATCTTTACGTGTGTATGTGATAACAAATATGAATATACGAAGAAAGGATCTCTTTGGGATTTAATTTATCTGTCCTTTATAACATTGTACGTGTTTATGAGAGATCATGTTAACAGGGAGGATCAAATGAAAAGAATATATTTGAGATCTTAGAATCTCGCTTATTTCATTTCCTTATCAACATTCAATAATATTATCGACATATATATATATATATATATGTATCTCATTAATATATCAATAACTTTCAAATAATCTAAATACCTTTCATTTTGGATCAATAAATTTTCATGATCTAATTACATTCTTAGATAAAGAATATATAATGCTTATATATTCGTTCTCTTTTGATAACACACGTATATATATATATATATATATATATGTGTGTGTTAAAACAAAATCGGTCTTGTCTTCTCTAATAATAATTATATTTCTTTAACAAAAGAAAAATGATCCATCTCACTCTTTCTCTCTCTCTCTCTCTCTCTCTCGTGCGCGCGCGCGCAATCTCTCAATCTCTCAATTCTATCTCCCACTCCTGGCAGCCCTCTATCAACTCCACGCGGCTCTCTTACGTGATCTGAAAATTCATAAATTGCAAATGACGAGGAAAAGGAGAAAAAAAAAAAGAAAGAAAAATAATAAAAAGAAAAACGATATATGAAAATAAAAAAAAGAGAATTAATTATGCACATTTTCTCACGAGAGGATGCACGTTATATAGGTAGATTCTCGACGACCCACTCGACTGCTGATCAAAGCGATCGTGAAACAGACAGAGAAAGAGAGACAGAAAGAGAGCTAGAGAGAGAGAGAGAGAGAGAGAGAAAGAGATACATGGAAAGAGAGAGAAAAGCGCATGCGTGGCCCACCGCCGTTGCACCGCAGTGCACACCGTGCACTCGTGACGTCACTGGTGGCACGTGCCCCACCCCTTTACCTCTCATACCTCTCATCGTCAAACTCACAGTCGTTCCAACGTTGCTGCGGAAGGACGAGCGGGGTCGGATACTGAGGGTGAGCTTGAGAGCGAATGAGGAGAGGGTTGGTGGGAGGTAAAAGAGAGAAAGATAGAGATAGAGACCGAGAGAGAGAGAGAGAGAGAGAGAGAGAGAAGTAGCGAAGAGTGCAGGGAGAAGCAAGAGGAGCGAAGTTAAGGTCACTGTGGCCCTGACTGCACGCGCGTCGAGCGTAATGTTTCTCTTTCTTTGTGTTGGCTTGCGCTCGCTCATTCGTTCGTTCGTTCGTTCCTAGATTCGTGTATGTTCGTATATTTTCGTATATATTCGTTTGTATTCGTTTGTATTCGTTTGTATTCGTTCATCGCGTGCAGTTACACCGTCGACTCACAAAGAAAACAATTCACAGAATAATTATTTCTAATATCGCGTCCTAACATTTTTCTCTATTGGCAATCCTCCTCTATCCCCATCCTTTCGTTCGCCAATGGAACCTCTCTAACTTCACAATTTCCCTATTCCCCCCCCCCTCTATCCCTCTTTCCTATCTCTTTTTACTCTAATTTTGTATTACCACCTTCCTTACGACGGTATCGCTCTTAATTTCGTCTTGAAATTTAACTTTAACTGGATTTAATAATTTAATTATTATAATTTAATAATTTAATTTTGTAATTTAATTGGAAATTTTATTTTTTTTTTTTTTTTTTACAATAACTATCTGTCGTATAGTACTTTTCCCACGGTTTTTGCAATTTTCCTATTTCCCTTTTTCTAATCTCTTCGTCAATGTTTATGTATTCTTCATGTATATGTATTTGCGGGTTTTAATTTAATAAAATTTTTAATCGCGATGGTAGAGAGAGAGAGAGAGAGAGAGAGAGAGAGAGAGAGGGGAAGAAAAAAAGAAAGAGAGCAAAGATGTCATTGGTATTTACATTATGCGCCATTATAATTACGAAAGTGACTTGATTCTAATGGTTCGTATGTAAACATGATGAAATATGTAATTGTGATATTTTTTAATTAATTTCTTTTTCCTTTCTTTTTTTTTTTCTTTTCTACTTTTTCCTTTTTTCTTTTTCTTTTTTTTTTTTTCAATCGATTAATCAGATAATACAATTTCAGGGTATTAGAATAATTTTTTCTACCTTCATATATATATATATATAATATATTTTTAACATATTATATGCATTAGCATACACATAGTTCCATCGGAAATATATATAATTTTTATGATACTGACGTAATTATATTTAAGTTTATATACGTGTACATTCGTGTGTGTGTGTGTGTGTGTGTGTGTGTGTGTGTGTGTGTGTGTGTGTGTGTGTACGTTTAAGATAATGAAAAAAACAAAGAAAAAGAAAAAAAAAAAAGAAAAAAAAATATCATACGAAAAATTAGAAAAGGAAGTGTAGTATAAATAATTTCCTTCTTTTATTTTTCTTCTTTTCTTTTTTTTTTTTTTTTCTTTTTTTATTTTTTTCTTCGTTTGTTTTCTTCCCTCTTATCGTTCTAATTAAGTAAGTGTTAAAATCTTTAATTCTTAAGCGATACCATCGTAATCATTGGCACACGTATGTACGTAATAATAAAAATTATATACGACGGCCTTGAGAGAGCACGGACTCACGCGTCATTCTGGCTACTACTTCTCAAACCTTACATATCTTCTCGTCTTTTCTTTTTTTTTCTTTCTTTTTTCCTTCTCCCCCCCCCCCCACCCTATCTCTCTCTCTCTCTCTCTCTCTCTCTCTCACTCTATCTCTGTCGTTTTAATCAACACCGATAAGAGATTCCCGCATCGTCTCACGAATTTTAACTTACGATACTTCAAAGACTTACATATGTATGTAAATATATATTTAATTACGTGCAACGAACGTACATACGTAAGAACGAACGAACGAACGAACGAACGATAGAAAGCATCGCTTATCAATTGACGTATGACGTTTTATATTACAACTTTATTCTCCGGCTTTCTTTCAATTTTTTTCTTTTTCTTTTTCCTTTACTTTTTCTATTTCTGTTCTTTTTCTTTTCTTCTCATTTTCTCATCGTTTCATAATAACGTTGAAATAATATGTAATATCTACGTTTTACGTTTCTTTCTTCTTTTTTCGTAAAAATATATTCGTAAAATCGCTATCGTGTCCAAATTATAATAATAATAATAATAATAATTAATAAATATTATTATTATTATTATTATTATATTTTTTTCTCTTCTTTCTTCTTTTTTTTTTCTTTTTTAAATCAATCGAACAAGATAATGCAATTTTCCCAGACAAATTTCTCATACAATGATTTTCGCTTTGATAACGAGGAAGAAGAAAAAAGAAAAGTATAAAAAGTGAAACGAAATATTCAAGGTCAAGTGAGAAAAAAAAATTAGAAATATACATACGCGCATAATACGTACGGTAAGTACGTAAGTGTAAGCAGTTTAAAAAAAAAAGAAAAAAAAAGCTCGTCTCGTGAAAAAAGAATATCCAGAGCCGTTGTGATTTAATTGATTTCGAGCAACAAGGAATGAAGAAAAAAGCAAAAAAAAAGAAAAGAAAAGAAAAAAAATAATAATAATAAAAACGAAAACAAAAAGAAAAATGAAAACGAAATGAAGAACGAAAATGAAAACTAAAACGAAAACGAAATAAAGAAATAAAGAAATAAATAATAAAAATAAGAAAAAAAGGAAGAAAGGAAAAAGAAAGATTAGAGAAAAAAGAAAAAAAAAAAAAAGAAAAGAAACGCTTATGGATATTTAAACGTCAACTAGATAACGAAGTAGACCAACCGACGTAAACCATGTGTGTGATGATGACGTGCATTTCAAGGAAGTAGGAAGGGATGTTGTATATTCGAATAGACCCGAGGACATTTCGATTCATTGCCAACGAGTACACGAACTACTGCGTATGTAGTATCTACATACGGTGTATATTATACGTACATATAAATATACATATATATGCATATAAATATACATGTAGACATGCATATAAACATACGTGTACATATAAATATAAATAAATGTGTACATGCATATAAATATACATGTACACATAAATATAAATATACATACATATACATACATACATACATACATATATATATATATATATATATATATATATATATATATATATATTCATATATTCTATGTATGTATACATATACACATAAATATAAATATATATATATATATATATATATATATATATATATATATATATATGCATAAATTCTATGTAGGCATGTGTATATATATATATATGTATGTATGTATGTATGTATGTATGTATTTATATATGTAAGTATGTATGTATGTATAAAAGTATATAATAGATATAGATATAGACGCATGCAAATAAATGCATTTTACGCTACGGGGCCTCAGTCACCACAGTAGTGGCTTGGGTCGTATCGTGCCACGTCCATCCGTCTTATGTAATAGGAAGGTGTTGCGTAAACTTCGACGTTCGACGTAATGCCATTGCATATTTCTGTGCACCCGGCAACAACGAGAAAATCAAACGAGAACATGTAACTGAGTGAGAGAGAGACAGAGAGAGACAGAGAGAGACAGAGAGAGACAGAGAGAGACAGAGAGAGAGAGAGAGAGGGGGAGAGAAAGACAGAGAGAGAAAGAGAGATAGAGAGAGAGAGAGAGATAGTGGGGGATGATGAGAGGAGAGTTTCGAAGAAATTTAATTATTTTTTTTTTCTTTTTTTCTTTTTTATTCCTTTCCGTCCTTTTCTTTTCTTTTCATTTTTTCTACTTCTTAAAGCCGAAAGAAAGTTTTCGTTAACCCTTAAAGAAAATTCTTTTGGGATTTAGAAAGAACAAAAAAAAAAAAAAAGGGAGAAAAAGAAGGAAGAAAAAAGAAGGAAAGAAACAAAGAAGAAAAGAAAAGAGAGAGAGAGTGAAAGAGAGAGAGAGAGAGAGAGGGAGAGAAGAATCGAAAAATGTTATGGCAAAAATTTCATACAACATATGGGAACAGCTGTTCGTGAAACATTTAATGACAGGATCGATCCCTAGCCCGTTGTTATATTTTTATCCCTTTCGCTCGGTGACTCAACGTTTTTGCACGCTACTGGACCTGTGGTTTTTGTGAAAATAAGAGAAAGAAAAAAAAGAGAAAGAGAGAGAGAGAGAGAAAGAGAGAGAAAAAGAGAGTCAAAGTAAAGTTGAATTAAACGATACGATTTTAGTGAAAGTGACTTACTTATGTTACATACATAACACGTGCATGTATTCATTCCTATTGAAACAACGCCGTAAACGTTATTATTCTTATTATATGTATAATAAAAAGATTTAGAGAGATAAATATAAAAATAAAGATAAATAGATAGATACAGATAGATATAGGTAGATACAGATAGAAGGAGAGAGAGAGAGAGAGAGAGAGAGAGAGAATATGCAGTTGGTTGGACAATACTGACAGTGATCTCCCAAGTCTCAAGGACTCGAATTTGTACGATTAGATACGATGTACGAGTTGTCGTATAAGATTACCAAAGCGGAAGCAAGTCTCTCTCTCTCTCTCTCTCTCTCTCTCTCTCTCTCTCTCTCTCTCTACGTCTCTGAGGAAAATTACAACTCTGCAATATCCAACTGCAATTACTGACGCGTTCTCTTTCTCTCTCTCTCTCTCTATCTCTTTCTCTATCTATATATCTATCTTTTTCTCCCTCTCTCTTTCTGTCCCTCTCTCTCTCTCTCTCTTTCTGTGTCGTCCTATCGAATCCTAGATACCGTACAACTACGCGCATCTCTGCCGTTACGTAATAATACAGTGAGTACACGTTTCTGTTCCATTCTGATGTTAACGGTAACAACTTAGATACATGTGCATACATATATATATATATATATATATATATATATATATAGATAGATATACATTTCAATGTATGTGTCTATAATGATATCGCTTCTTGAAACTTATACAACATATGTATATGTACGTAGATGTATGAATTTATTGTTTAACAAAAAAGATTTTTTTTTATTATTTATATGTCTTATTAATATGCATATATATATATATATATATATATATATATATATAAACACAGACATACACACATATGTGTATATATTATATATATAATATATATATAATATATATATATATAAATACACACACAAGGACACATTTCAATTCTCGTATTAATTAACACGACGAGTATCTTCGTGACCTAACCATTTGACCCTTTAATTCTTGGTATTTCGATCTGCTCCTCCGACAATGCTCTTATTCTTTCTTTCTCTCTTTCTCTTTCTCTCTCTCTCTCTCTCTCACACACACTTTTTTAAAATACATATATATAATACTATAATGAATCATTCTTTTTTGATTTTTCACTAGTTGGTATGGATTTTATATACACAATTATAATTTATGAAGTTTTTAGGGATTCCAAAAGGAAAAAAAGACAATGTTATTATATTTAATGATATATAATTATTAATAACGATTGTGTACGTTCATACATACACACACATAAATACAAATAAAGAAAATAGTATCATTTTGGCGTCACATCACTTTAGAAAAATTCCATCCAATGAACCATATCGAGTCAATGAGTCACACCTGTTACAAAGAACGTATTTCATTTTCTAATATATATATATATATATATATATATATATATATATATATATGTGTTAGAAAATATACCTTAGGAATGTTATTATTTCTATTAAAATAATTTATCATAGATATACACACATCATCACTTATTTTCTACCAACACACATTATATATATATATATATATATATATATATATATATGCATAAGATATGCATATATATATATATGTATAAGAAGAATAGAAATGATATTTTGACTGGACGGTGAGTCGTGATGTAAGTCGAAAAATTAGAGCGTAGAATATTCCGAGCTAGCCGGTTTTATGGTCCAGATAGACGTGCATAAATCTTTGACGCGGAACGATAACGACTCGGGGTCCCGTATATCGTACGATATCAGCGTGTATATATATATATGTTTGGTGTGTGTGTGTGTGTGTGTGTGTGTGTATACGTGAAGCACGCACGTCCTTCGGTTCGTCATCAATAAGAAAGAAAGAGAAAGAGAGAGAAAGAGAGAGAGAGAGAAAGAAAGAAAGAGAGAGAAAGAAAGAAAGAGAGAGAGAAAGAGAGAAAGAGAGAAAGAGAATATATAAGAAAAGACCAACGAACGCTTGGACAAAACGGTTTCCTTGGGGGCGTGGGGAACCAAAAGTTTCGCTTGGTCGATGTGGAAGGAGTGCGAAACGGTAAGAGTGAGAGAGAGAGAGAGAGAGAGAGAGAGAGAGAGAGAGAGGGTCTTCAAGGACGCACGTTCGTGAATTTCAGCAGCGGCAAAAGCGACTCAATTGCCGATGGCGATGGTGGTGGTGGAGGCGGTACTGACGAAACCGAGAAAGAGAGAGAAAGAGAAAGAAAAAGAGAAAGAAAGAGAGAGAGAGAGAGAGAGAGAGAGAGAGAGAGAGAGAGATACGAACGTGATGGCACAATAAACCTCTCGTTGTCCTAGGTCCTGACCGTCTTTTTTACGCGCGGCAAATCGAACTTTCGCAATTCTTCTTCTTCCTCCCCCCACCCCTCTCCTCCTCCCTCTCTTCCTCCACCACCTCCACCTCCTTCTGTTTCTCTTTCTCCACCTTCTTCTCCTCCTCCTCCTCCTCCTCCTCCTTCTCCTCCTCCTCCTCTCGCTTTCTTCCTGTTACGCTGAATCGTATCGCATACGATTGTAATATATACCAATCAATCGAATAATAATAATGATGATAATGATGATGATAATAATAATAACAATAACAACGGTACTCTCGATAATGATTATCCAAAGTTTCGAATAATAGGTACTTAACTTAGTTTATCGTTCTATAGATACATATATATTTATTATCCAAAAGATTTGCCATTACAATTCTTTGGGATCTTATTATAACTTCTAACGTTATTAATTTATTACGAACGAATTATCCGTGACAATTTTTTATATTAACGTAAAGATTATTTTTCTCTTTTGAAAGGATTTTTTTTTCTTTCTTTATTTATTTAATTATTTAGTTATTTATTTATTTTTTTTCTCGTCTTTTTCTTTTTTTTTTTATTATATAATATAAAAATTATATAATATAAAAAATACTTATATATTATATACATATATATATATATATATATTTTTTTTTTGTTTGTTTCCATTATACCCGATCTAATTCATTTACGCGTACATTATATTTCTATTTGAATATTATTTTTGTTCGATCGATCGCGATGGAAATTTTTGAAAAAATGAAGAAAAATAAATAAATTAATTAATTAATGTCTCATTAATGACAATCGTACAAAATAGAATATTCGATTTTATTGAAAATCGTAGCAAATTTTCATGCAATGGTACGATGATGTCAATGTTGACACGATGACAATGATGACGATAATACTTCGAAAAGGTTCTTGATAAGAGTCAGAAATAAAAGCTCACCCTTCCTTTTACCCTTTCTATCTCCCTCCCTCTCTCTTTCTCTCTCTCTCTCTCTCTCTTTCTTTTGCTTTATGAAGTGAAAAAAAAAAAAAAAAAAAAGAGAAAAAGCTTCGTGCAAGGGACCACCAGCAATTCTCATGATACATACTCGAAAGCAACGGCCACGAGAGATCCGGGATACGTGGACGCAAGCGTCGTATCGATCGGTCGAGTTCTACCTTGAACTTCAGTCTCGCGAACGTTTAAAAGCTACAGCAGACTCGTTCGGTAGTAATCTGTTATCTCGGTGAAGTGCATCGAACGATAGAAGAGGACGCGCTCTACGTTAGGGGAGCAGGAGAGAGAGAGAGAGAGAGGGAGGAAGGGAGGAAGGTAGGGAGAGAGGAGGGATGTAAAAAGTTAAAAAAAGAAAACTAAAAAAAGAAAGAAAAAAATATTCCGCATTAATATTATTATTACTATTACTATTACTATTATTATTATTATTATTATTATTATTATTATTATTATTATTATTATTATTATTATTAATTATTGATTATAGTAATATGATAAGATTCATTGGAAAACTTTTAATTAAGGAGAGAAAAAAAAAAGATATCTCTTTTGATATAAATGTCCTTAACGATACTGATATACTAATGACTTTTCTTTTGTCCTTTTTTTTCTTCTCTTTTTCTCTATTTTTTTTTTCTTTTCTACTTTTTTTTTTTTTTTTTTTTTTTTTTTTTTTTTTTTTTTTTTTTTTTTTTTTTTTAGACAAAACGAGATCCGCATAAAGCGAGTAAAGAGATTTTTAAAATGTAATCATATTTCGTTAAAAGGGATAATAAATCGAGTCGAAGCAATGAATTGTTCGATCAAAACTATAAACGATAATATTATATCTATTTAATAATATATCTTCTTGACATCGTTCATAACTTATACCTTGAACTAATGAACGCGATTATTATTATTCTTATTATTATTATTATTATTATTAACGTGCGTTCTAATGACATACGAATCTTAAATGACGTACTCTCTGATTTTAAATAATATTTATTTTCAATTTTAAAGAAAAAGAACAAAAACAAAAGAAGAAAAAGAAAATACCTACGTCAATTTATACATCAAGGTGAAAGTTTCAAAAATCAATAAATAAATTTAACGATAAATAAAAATTTAATGTTCCGATAGCCAGAGGTTTCAATTGAACGGTGTTAACCCTTCTTACATTTGATATTTTCTTTTCTAAATGAAACTCTCTCTTTCTCTCTCTCTCTCTCTCTCTCTCTCTCTCTCTCTCTCTCTCTCTCTCTCTCTCTCTCTCTCATATATATATCTAATTCTTCCTTTTCCTATTAAGAATCGATCCCTATAAAGAATAACCAAAATTTCGATACTTTTCGAATTTCTTATTCTTCGATAACATTAACGTTCAATTGATACAATCGAATCGAGCATGGTTTATTTTTTTAACAACCTACATATCTATCTATCTATCTATTTACATTTATATATATACATATATATATATATATATATATATATCGTTCGTTCGTTCGCTTACTTTGCGTGGTGCACAAGCTTTTACGTAAGAAGTTTCGCCATGCTCGTACGCGCGCTCGTACAGAGAAGAGGGACGGAAGGGGAAGAAGAAACAGAAGAAGAAGAAGAAGGGGTTGTAAAGGGAGGGGAGATAAGGTGAAGTGAGGTGAGGATACAGAACGCCGTAATCGGCTAACTTTCTCCTCGAAATCGATCTCTTCCCCTTGTCCCCGTACTCCTATCACCTATCCACCAATCGACCCACCCACCCCACCGGTCCCCACGGAAGAAAGGTAAAGCCACGTTGTTTTTAATGTTTCTTCGTAAATTTCATTCGTCCGTGAAAAGGACGTTTGCGAGAGAATAATAAGAAGAAAGTTGATTTCTCGTTCGTTCCTGGCCTCTCTTAGTTTCTTATCGTAGGTTAAAACTACGCCATACGTAATAAACTATTACGCGAGATCTTTCGAGGAAATAGAGAAGGAGCCGGGGGACGGAGGGAGGTAAAAGGAAAAAAAAAAAAAAAAAAGAAAGAGGAAGAGAGACGGAGAAGGAAGAAAAGATGGAGAATGAAGGACGAGGAGAGATTTTCGATTGGGCATCGATCGGGGAGATAAGAAAATGACGAGATATATGATAGAGGGTTTCGTATTGGTTTTAAGAAAAAAAAAAAAAAAAAAAGAAAGAAAAAAAAACCAAACAAAACAAAAAGATGAAAAGTAAAGATACGAGGAGAAAAATAGAAAGGAAGGAGAAAGATGAAGAAACAAAGAAAAAAAAGAAAAAAACAAATTGCCTGAGTCCTTCTCAATGGTTACGTTTTGGATATTTATTTACGCGTTTATTTAAATCGAAAGAAGATTAAAGTTCAAGATCGTGGATCTACGTTTTTAGAAATAATTCCAAAGATAATACGTCCTCTTTTATCATCCATTTGATATATTATATATATATATATATATATATATATATATATATATATATATGTAAATGTATAAATGTATATACAAAAGTGATATACATATGAAACTGATTATGAGCAAGCTAATACGTTCAATATGGATGACTGTCAAACGATGATCATAAGAGAGACCAAAAACTCCATCCGAGTAAGTAAGCAAGTAACGACGTAAACGACATCAACGACGTCAACAATAACGACGACAACTACGACGACGACGATAACGAGAAGGAGAAAGAGAAGGATAAGAAGGTGTAGGAGGAGGGGGTGGAGGAGGAAGAAGAGGAGGAGGAGGAAGAGGAGGAGGAAGAGAAGGAGGAAAATTGTGGTGGTTCGTTGCTCAACTTGGTTAAATCGAGGAGAACCGGCGTGTCTACGACGTGGCAAGGCTGCGAAGAACGGAGCAGCAGCACGCTGCTGCTGAATTAATCGTTGTCACGCTTAAGTAGCACGGTCGTTCGACCGATCGGCTCGTGCATACCCAGCTGATTTGCCGTTGGGCAAGTGTATTGCCACGGATAGTAAGCATTGATTGGTTACGATGAAAGAAAGAAAAAAAAAAAAAAAAAAAAAAAAAGAGAAAAAGAAAAAAAAATATATAGAAAGAAAGAAAGAAATGTAAGAATAACGTTCGAGCGAAAGGATAAGGTTGTGAGATATATTATAACGTTGATTCGAGTTCGAAAAATTACAATTTCTTTTTTTTTTTCTTTTTTTCTTTTTGTCACACAAACACACATCCAACGTCTAATAACTTTTAAAACGTTTCTTCGAGACCGATAAAATATTTCCTTCTTCTCTTTTTTCTTCTCTTTTTTCTTTCTTTTTTTCTTTTGTTCTTTTTTTTCCTTCTTTCTACTTCCTCCTCGGCCGTTAAAAATTACTACGTAAGATCGTTAAATAGAGTCCGTTGTTGGTAATCGAAAATATTCCCGATCGTATGAAATTTTTTAGTGCTCTATGTTATTCCCGAAAAAAAATATTCGTAGAAAAAATTCTTTTCATTTCTTTCGTCCTCCTTTCTTCTTCCCCTTATCCGAGAAAATTTTCGCGATTGGACAAATAGGCTCGATTGCAACTTGTATTACGATTGTCGTTACGAACGACATTGTTTCTCGGATCTGTTGATAATTATAACGAAATATTTTCATTCTAAACTCGCCGTTTATTTATCATCCTAATAGAATTTCGTATCGTTTGAAATTCATATTTTTAAATTCTAAAGAGAAAAGAAAGAAAGAGAAAAAAAAGAAAGAAAGAAAGAAAGAAAGATATCCTGCGACATACATTTCCTTTATGTTTATATACAATAAACAACATCAAAGATTTACTATTGATGTTCTTAATTAATTTCGATTCTTTGTTTCTGATTCTAAATCGTATAAAATCGAAGACGGAAAAAAGAGTTAGAGCATCGTCGAAAAATAGTTAGCGTCGTAGTTATCGATGTAAATAAGTATCTATCGTATTAGCATAATCATAAGTAATCGTGTGCGTGATTCTTTCGATCGTCGCGATTAAAGTTGGTCGAAGAGTCCCCGAGATGTTTAGATTTTCTTGTCACGTTTAACGGTATGAACGTATTCTAATCGCCTACTGAACGCGATTCGAAGAAAAGGATCTCGTATAACTTCGTCTTCGTACATAGACGAACACATATACACGAAGTCACATATATGCGTACATATATATATATATATATAAAAACACTCGACACCCGCTACTAAGTAAATACGACATGGCAAGTCGCTAAGCAGCGAGCTTTATTTTCGCAAGTGTTGTCCTAATCGTGAAGGCGTTCGTTCGAGGCGATAAATGGAACTTGTTTTCTCTGAGAAAAAAAGAAAAAAGAAAGAAAGAAAGAAAGGAAGAAAAAAAATGTTTCCGAGCGTATTATTTGCTTCCTTTTAGACAGACGACGAGGAGAAGAGGAGGGGGAAGTCGTCGAATTTGAAAGAAGGAAAGAAAGAAAGAAAGAATAAAAGAACAAAAATATAAAAAAGGAACGGGAAAAGAAAGCAAAAGCAAAATTGTCTCTCTTTTTGGAAGGAAACGGAGAAAAAAAAAAAAGAACCAAAGAAAATAACAAAATAAAGAAATACAAATAAAATAATACTTTTCCTCCTCCTTCTTCTTCTTCTTCTTCTTCTTCTCTCGTAAGAGATCGAATTCTACTATGCAGTTCTATTACTATACTAGTACGAGTTACAAGATAAGTGTTCCTTGCACAACCAAGAACGTCCTTGAGAGCCCTCTTTATCCTGTTCACCGATCGTCCGTTCCTTCGTTTCGAGATTGTAAATCGGTGAACGGTAACAACTCGCACGATCCAGCTAGTCCCCGATCACTCTTTAAAACTTAACATATATATACAGTTAACAAACACACGTACACATACACACACATACTCCCGCGCGCGCGTAGATATCGTAATATATGTATATCACTTTTTCCATCTATCTATCTATCTATCTATCTATCTATCTATCTATCTATCTCTTTCTCCTTTTTCTTTCTTTCTTTCTTTTTCTCAATCGTGTTCTAGTATATGTGTCAACGAAGACAAGGCTATGAAATCGATCGATCGATCGATCGATCGATCATAGAATATAATAGAAATTATTCGAACGATACCCATGCGTTAATGTGAATAAATTTTACGATCGCAGACACTTTACAATCCGAACAATTGTCGGCATGCAATTAGAAATGAAATTTCTATCTTGCAATTTTCTTCCTTTTCCTTTTTTTCCTTTTCACTTATTTCTTTTTTCTTTTATCTTTTTTTTTTTTGTTTTTGTTTTTGTTTTTTATTTATTTGTTTTATTTGTCTTAATTTTCTTTTCGTTCTTTTTTCTTTCTCTTTCGTTTTGTTTTTTTTTTCTTTTTCTTTTTTTTTTTGTTTTTTTTTTTCTTTTTTTTTCCTTTTTTTTTTGTACTCTTTCGCTGTTTCGCATATCCCAAAATCATTGAAACACGCATATAGCGTTCGATCGATGCCCGATATTATTCGTTATAACAACGAGAATTATAGTGAAAGTCATTCGTTCTTTCTGACAAAAATGATTCGTTCGATTTATAGGTCAAACAAAAACAAAAACAAAAAAAAAAGGGAAAAAAAAAGAAAAAAAAGTGTCTATGATGTATCGATCAATTGGTATTCGATCATTGAAGCCTATTTCGCTCGTGAATAAACGGAACGAATTCTTCAATTTTACGATTAGGAATTTAATTAAGATAATCATCTATCTCTCTTTTTTTTCTCTCACCTCTCTGGACCTTCCCGTAATAACGGGACAATTGATTTTCGGTTGGTAATGCGTATTGCAATCTTTCTTTTTTTTCCGTATTTTTTTTTTTTTCTATTTTTCTTGTTTTTTCTTTTTTGTTTTGTTTTGTTTTGTTTTGTCTTTTCCTTTTTTTTTTCTTTTTCGTTTAATCAAACACAACGTCGAAGCTGTCAAATTTGTATTTAAAAATAAACAAAAGACAAAAATAGGAACGAAAGAAAAATTTAAATCGATTGTCTGTAATAGTTTTGACGT
>NC_060956.1:3095399-3107899 GCF_910589235.1 Vespa crabro | reverse complement strand
TCGTTCGTTCGTTCGTTCGTTCGTTCGTTCGTTCGTTCGCTCACTCTCGTTTCTCCCTTCCAGTCGCGCACCACCCAGTACAAACGACTCTTCTTTCTCTCTCACCGGTGTCGTCGACCTCGTCGTGCTCTCGCTCGAGAAATTGCGCCGAATCGTGCCTTCCCGCGCGCGTCCTTCTCCCACGCGCAGAGGATATGCACCTTTCGGACGGGGCAAATGAAACTTCCTCGAAATCTTTTCGTTCCTTTCCCCGTCCGCCACCGCCCCCCCTCCCACCTTCCACCGATTCTTCTTTCTTTTCTTTTTCTTTTTTCCTCCTCCTCCTCCTCCTCCTCCTCCTCCTCCTCCTCCCCATTGTCCCACCCGTACGATCATTTATTTCTCTTGCCTGAGTCATTATTTTTCCGCGATTTAGGTGTCTGTATATATGTATATATTATCTCGTGAAAATAATAATATTCGCCGAGGGATGACATATGATTTCTCTCTTTCTTTCTTTTTTTTTTTAAATATATATGTATATATATATATATATATGTGTGTGTGTGTGTGTGTGCGTGTGTGTTCGTAATTTTCATTGTTTTCTCCTATTTTTTTCTCTTTTTCTTTTCCCCACTTTTCTATTCTCACTTCTCTCCCTTTCTTTCATTTCTTTTTTCTTTTTCTTTTTCTTTTTCTTTTCTTTTTTTTTTTCCTTTAATTCCTCTTACATTTCTTTCTTATTCGCATGTTTATCACACAACACAAGAGGAACGCGATAATCGTTGTTGATTGCGCAAGGACGTGGAAGCGATCATGTTTTGGAATAACGGTATTCCAAGAGTATAACAGTGTATATATACGTGCGTGCACATAAGTATGTGTGTGTGTGTGTGTGTGTGTGTGTGTGTTTGTGTACGTGCGTTTACGCACGTACAACAAACGCGACTTTTCCTCAACTTCCACAATCCCTCAGAGTTCGAATTCGCACGGGTTTTTTCATTACCGTTAGGACGCGTAGGATCCTCCTACGATTGGATAGGCCGAACGTGTTTACCGTAAGAATAAGAAAGAATAAAAAGGGAAAGAGAAAAAAAAGTAGAAATAAAGACAAAAAAGAAGAAGAAAAAGAAGAAGAGAAAAGAAGAAAAACAAAATTATGAAGGAATGAAAGGGTCAACGAAAAATCAGAAAGTCCGGTAGTGAGTTGAAAAGAGAGAGAGAGAGAGAGAGAGAGAGAGAGAGAGAGAGAGAGAGAAAGCGCGCGGGCGCCTGCATGCATGCATGCATGCATGTGCAGCTTCGTCACGAAGAGTCTTCTCGTTTGTTTACATCGTGCCTGGAAGAGAATCGCGCATGTTGCGACTACGGTCGCAAGGGACTCATACTTGACATTTCTTTCTGCTTTTTCTCTCGACGCTCAACAATTTACCTATATAGATAATAGGTATTTCTATAATATAAATATATATATATATATATATATATATATATATATATATATATATTTAAAGAAAATGAAAATAATAAAAAGAAAGGAATGAATGTAATCGTGTTTTCAACCTTTATCAAGAGTCGTCAAAGTTAACCATATACCCCATTTTCTTCAACTAGCTAGCTCTCGTCATCGACACCCACGAACTGTGCGATAAACTTTTTATCAAGAGACAAATTCTTTCACCTAATTGCATCTCTACGTTTATCTACTCTCTCTCTTCTCTCTCTCTCTCTCTCTCTCCCTCTCCCTCTCTCTCTTTTTCTTTTCCTCTATCTAACACTTTATCGTCATAGATAATACACATGTCATATACGTATGAATGTATCTATGTATATGTATTACGCAGATACGTCATCGAGAAGCGAGACGACGAATCCTAATTGATTTTTCTTCTATCGTCAGAGTTTGGCTTCCCTAGTCTGGAATTCTAGCCTATTAACGCGTTCACAATTTCGTCAAGGTGGCATTTCAACAATAAACCGAATATACTTTCCAAAGTCCAAGACCTACCACTCGTACAACTAGCTTTTCCAATTCAACTCAACTCAACTCAACTCAACTCAACTCAATCCAATCCAATTCAATCCAACCCAAGCCAACCCAATTCAATCCAATACAACATGACCCAATCGAGCCCAGACTCGACCCAAGCCAAAAGAGTAAAAGAACGTGGTTATGTATTAGACAAATTCCTAAAAAAAGTAGTAAGCGAATAAGGAATACTATACTTAAATGGTACACCATCAGGAGGAGATGGTTCAGGCAATGTAAGTACATCTCTTTGAGAACTCACATACAAACACGCACGCACAAAGTACGCCTTACTTTATCCTTTTGTCGAGACGAAGAAACAGTAGTAGAAAGAGTAGGAGAACGAATAGTAGTCGTGTGGATGTGATAGAGGAGGATGAAGAAGATAAGGAGGGATATGATGAAGGATTACTACTACAGTGCGAAGGAAGTTGAAACGCGGAGTCTTACTTCGAGCAAAGTAAGAACCCAACGTCTGTGGGCATGGCGTCGTCTCTCAACGCACCGTTATTCCGTGAAAGAAGAGAGTGCGGACACGGAGGGAAAGAACGACCGAGTAGAATCGTTGGTGTCGTCGTCATCGTCATCCTCCTCGTCGGCGTGTGTTGCCGACTCTTTCTCTCTCTCTGTCTTCCGGTCTCTCTCTCTCTCTCTCTCTCTCTCTCTCTCTCTCACTCTCTCCACCCTATACACGCGGGCGAGCTGGCGAGAGGGAGAGAGGGAGGGCGGTCTGTTGCGCGCTCGCGCGCAACTACGCAGTTGGAATCGGCGCTCTCCGCGCTTGTTGGCGCGAAACAGCAGCAGACTCGGAATCTCCGTTGTGTCGTCGTCGTCGGCGTCGTCGGCATCGTTGTGATGTTCTCGTCATCGTCTTCGTTGTAGTTGTCTGTCTCTCTTCGTTTCACCCCCCCACCTTTACCGTGCGCCGCCTGGCGTCGTTTTTTGGTATAATCTCTAACTTTCTCGTCATTCGATTATAATAAGAATAATAATAATCCCCGCCGAAACTCTTTTTTTAAAATTTCTCCCAATCATATTTATCTATCTATCTATCTATCATATCCACGCCTCGTATCATAACCTCACGACGAGCTTTAAAGCACGAGCTTCGTTCGTGCTGTTTTGACGCGATTTAACGACACGAATGTTCGTCGAGGTATAAAAAGATTGACGAGTAAGAGAGAGAGAGAGAGAGAGAGAGAGAGAGAGAGAGAGAGAGAGAGAGTGAGAGACAGGGAAGGGGATTAGTAAGAGTAGGGTGGGGTGAGAAACAGTGGAGATATCACCGGCCTTCTTCTAGCGAGAAAATAAATAACGAAATAAACAAATAAAGAGTGAAAGAAAAAAAGATAAAAATGAAATAAATAAAAAGAAAAGAATGAAAGAAAGAAAGAAACGATTTTGACCGACGAGAGAACACGAATAACTTACACTTAGATCTCCATAGATTTTTCTCGCGCCACCCCGTAGATCGTAACGTCCGTGTGCCTAACGCGTGGTGGTAGTATTAAGGAAGGGTCAACGGCCGACCCTCACCACGCGCGCGGCACGGATCGACGCGGCTCGTACGCGCCGACACACGGGAGCCCCGGTTTGTTTTGGTTTCTCGGCCGTTACCCCCTGGCTCTCCTCACCTATCCCCGCCAAAGAAGAGTAGCACGGAGTTCTCTTTATTTCTTTCTTTCTTTCTTTCTTTTATTTCTTTATTTCTTTATTTCTTTTCTCTCTCTCTCTCTCTCTCTCTCTCTCTCTCTTTCTCTTCTACGCTCTCAGCAGCCTTCCTCGCGATTTTCCTACCTCCCTCCCTTTATCTCTGCCTCTTTATCTCTCTCTCTCTCTCTCTCTCTCTCTTTCTCTTTCTTTTTCTCTCATTCTTTTAGTTGTATCGTACAGAGTTGCTTTTCACGGGCATCGAATGCATAAAGTACTCCCTTTCTTTCCATTCTGTGAAAGGACAGAGCGAGAGTGAGAGCAAGAGAGAGTGGGAGAGAGAGAGAGAGAGAGAGAGAGAGAGAGAGAGTGGATGAGTGGGGAATAGAGGGAGGATGGGAGGGAGGAAGTCGTGTTCCAAAATTAGCCTTGGTGGAGTCTGTGCCATGGCGGTCGCCAACGAACACAACAGAGAACAATAACAACAACAACAACATAACAACAACAAACAATGATAACAACAACAAACAATAACATACAACAACAACAACTTGCCTCAGGATCTCTTCCCGAGGTGTGGGAAGAGGGGGAGGTGGGGGAAAAGGACGAGTATAATAAGTCTAGTAATAGTAAAGCGTAATCGCTCGCGCGATAGTAGTAGGTAGTGGGATTTCGCTGAGAAAATCGACGCTCGTGACTTTGTGAACTAGCGTGTGCGAGCGAGAAGAAGGAGTCTCCTCTCTCTTTCTCTCTTTCTCTTTCTCTAATTCGCTCGCTCGCTCTCGCGCTCGCGCGCGCACACGCTCACTTGCATCGAGAGGGGCGCCGAGGACGCCGCGTGCGTATCGCCGGCCAGTGCACTCGTGTCCCACGAGGCGCTTCTCTTCTCTTCCCTCCCTCTCTTCCCTACCTCTATCCTCCTCCCCACCTTTTCCCTCTTCCTTCTTCCCTTTGCCCTTTTCCCAACGATTCCTCTTGCTCTGTCCTCGTCGCTGTCGTTGTCGTTGTTGTCGTAGTCGTTGTTGTCATCGTCATTCTTCCTTTCCTTCCTTCCTTCCTTCCTTCCTTCCTTTCTTCCTTTCGTTCGTTCGTTCGTTCGTTCGTTCGTTGGTTCGTTCGTTGGTTCGTTCGTTGGTTCGTTCGTTCGTTCGTTGGTTCGTTCGTTCGTTCGTTGGTTCGTTCGTTGGGTGCACAGAGAAAGCGTGGAAATGAGTAGCACTAGACTGTTTCTGTAGGTACCCACTTTAGGGATCGATTTTTACGACCCTTCGCGTCGCGCACCGATGCGTTTCGGACTTTCACGCTTACGGAAATGCTTCGACTTCTTCTAGGATTTTACAATCGTAAAATTCTCTTTATAGTCTTACCACATAGATTTATGCAGAATACATATGTGCATATAATATATATATATATATATATACATGTGTACATATGTTTATATATATTTATGTGTATGTGTCTGTGTATATGTACTATACTCATGAAAATAGTGGGATCGATTTATCGACTCCTCTTTTCAATGTATTTACATATGTACATAAGTAACATATATTTATATATATATATATATATATATATATATATATATGTATGTATATGTATATGATATACGCTCGGTTAGGTTCACTCGCATAGGTTTCTCATACATGTATGATCGTTTACTTTCGTTCCATTCGCCCATGCCACAGAGAGTGTGGGAAGCACTTTCCTATAACTTTCGTGCGTGCTTTCACGTAGCTGGAATTTCTCGCACGCTTTTAAAACGTCGCTCGTGAAGTTTAAGCCTGACGTAACGAAGAACTACTACTAGTGGTACTAGCTGGTACTTTAACTCATCATATTTCATTATTACTTTTTGATTAAGATCCACTACGTAGTTCTGCGTTTTATTTTTTCATCTTTCTTCCTTATTTCGATATATATTTTTATTCTTTTTTTTCCCTTTTATACTTTTTATTTTAAGAAACATGCGTCAACTTATATATATATATATATATATATATATATATATATATATATATATAAATTTCCCCATAGGTAAATTATCTTGGAGCTAGCAAAATAACAGGCACCTTCAACAGAGAGACCTTGACTGGAATTCTAATTTGTAGGTTATGTTGCTTTGACGCGAACATGCGGGGTATCCGCGTGCTCATTCTAATTATACGTCGTTCGACTTTACTACTTTGGAAACGCGAAGAAGGAGGTTGATAGAGGTGGAGATAAAGGTAGATATGGAGGTGGAAGTAGTGATGACGATGATGATGATGATGATAGTTTGGTGGTGCTGCCGTTGATTGTAGTGATGGTGGTTGTTATTGTTGTTACTATTGCTGCTATTGCTGTTGCTATTACTGTTGTGGCTCATTGGCTATCGGGAGTCCCTTTCCTACTACGTCCTCTCTGCTAGAACTCGTCGCGAAGATGTCGTGCGGTGCTGCGTGTTGCGTAGAGGAAAAAAAAAGAGACGTGGGAAGAGAGGGAGACTCGCTTGGACGAGCTCGGTATGGCCGGTGCTCTCCGATCAGACCGTGCGCGTGCACCCCGTAGACTATCTTTCTTTCTCTCTCTCTCTCTCTCTCTCTCTCTCTCTCTCTCTCTCTCTCTTTCTCTCTCTCTTTCTCGAGTCCACTATCGGCAACATTGTATACCCCGTACACGATGCATCCATGAAAGATACTCGGCAACCCTGTTATAGCTTACAAACCACGATGATCAACATTGTACACTACTCCGTCTTTGGGGTGAACCAACTTTTTGTTTTATATATCTCCTTTCCTCTTTTTCTTCTTTTTCTTTTTCCTCCACCTCCTTTACCTCCTCCCCTATCCTCCTATTCCTCCTCGTCCTATCCGACCACATTTCTCACGTATTTCTTTGATAACACATATATATCTCGAGAAAATTGTCTTTTCGAAAAGTTACAAATGATACAAGTTTCTTATATATATATTTTTTTTTTTGCCGGTAAAATATATATATATATATATATATATATACACATGCGCGAGAGAGAAGGGTTAGAGGAGATAGAAAGACCTGATGTTATATCGATGTTTGAACTCGGATGCAACAGCTTGCATTAACGAAATTGCGAGTGAATAATTTATTATTATGACTGGAGATAACTCTTGGAAGCTTGAACGTCATCTTTCTACCCTCTTCCCCCCTCCACTCCCATCTTTTTCTCCATCTCTCCCTTTTCCCTCTCTTGTTCTTTCTAGTAAAATTTTTGGATGCGAGAAAAGTTGACGTATAATATCCGTCCTCCCTCGTTGAGAATTTTCTCGACCTTCCACAATATATCGTGTATACAAGATATATATATATATATATATACATACATACGTACATACATACATACATACATACATATATATATATACATATATATATATATATCGAAACTGGGATACCGTTATTGCGAAGCAAGCAAGAAATTGCGTCTCGTTCCCCTCGTACGAATATCTCGGTCGAAAAGGCCGAACGTTGAAGACGTGGCGGATAGATCGAATCGTAACAAAACCACTGTGTGCTGAGATTGTCCTCGTCGTCGTCCTCGTCGTCGTGCAACGTAACAAAAGAGAAGAAGAGAAAGAGTGAGAGAGAGAGAGAAAGGAATAAGGAGAACGATGTAGTGGTAGAAGAAGAAAGAAAGAAAGAGATAGAGAGAAAGAGAGAGAGAGAGAGAGAGAGAGAGAGAGAGAGACAGACAGAGAGAGAGCACGTAGACTTTCAAGTTGCAGCGAATGAACGGTCGAGCAAGGCAAACGCGAAGCAAGGTAAGGCAAGGCAAGGCAAGGCAAGGCAAGGCAAGGCAAGGCAAAGCAAATGGAGGGCAATGTCTACCGGGCAACGTAGGTCTGTGACCGTTGCGATCGCTATCCCGCTTTATACGACATGATCAGCGCGTATCGTTTACGAGGGATGATGATGTCACGAGGCATCCTTTATCCTCTTTCTCTCTCTCTCTCTCTCTCTCTCTCTCACACACTCTCCCTCTTTCTCTCTCTTTCTCGTTTCCTGATCACGGAACGATTCGATTTGAAAGTCGTTCAACTTTACAGGCTCGCTATAATCGCGGGAGCATTGGAGTCACCTGTTACTCCATTCGTTTCGTTCGTGCGGATTAGAGGTCAAAAGGTATTGAACAAAGAAAGATGATTCGTATGTACGTAAGATTTTGTCGTTCGCTTTTTCTATATACATATATATATATATATATGATAACAAAACAAAAAAAAGAGCATTTTTATTGTGAGATTATTATCTATTTATGTATATATGTATATATATATATATATATATATATATATATATATGTACATAGACGCACATACACACATATATATACATGTATATACATATATGATACTTCGTTGGATAGAATTTATAACGATTAATACATTTGCCGAAGTTATTATTCGTTGGTTGATGATCGATCGATGATCCATCGATCGATCTATCGTTAATTCTCGACGACGATAAAGACGATAAGGACTTCGAAGGTATTATGAGTTAAACGATAACGATCCGTCGTCTGACTATCTCACGCTAAACGTTGTAAGTCGTCGTTCAGCTCGCGCACGATTCGAGTTCTCCCTTTTGAATTTTTAATCCCTAAATTCCACTACGGCCGATGACACCAGCAAAGTTCGCTGTTTGTTCCAGGTCTGCTTAGTCTAGCCTAACCTAGCTTAGCCTAAGGTCTTTCGAGACGTTTTTTTTTTTTCTTTTTTTTTTTCTTTTTCTTTTTTTTTTTTCACGTAGGTGTAACACGCACGATCGTTTCTTTCCTTCGTTCGTTCGTTCGTTCGTTCTACGACTAGTCACTCAGTCAGACCGTCCTTCGTAAATGAGGGTTGTGTGCATCGTTCCTGGATCAATAGCACGTGACAGTCGTCGTGACCGGCGCCTCCGCACCGTGTTGCCTCCTTTCTTGTTGCGTTCTCTCTCTTTCTCTCTCTCTCTCTCTCTCTCGGCTGACGCCGCCACCACCACCACCACCGCCACCGCCACCGCCGGTCTGATGTAAACAAAGGAACAGCTAAACGCTCTCGCTCTCTTGCGATTATACTCGAGCCGTCGTCTCTGATCGATTTCTTTTTCTCCTTTTTTATTTTTACTTTTTTCTTTTTTTTTTTTTTTCTTTTCTTTTTCTTACTTCTTTCAAACCAACGCGATCAACCAAATTCACACAATTACCAATTTGCAACACGAACAATAAAGCCGCATCTTTTCTCGCTGCAATTATCGTATCTTCGTCTTTTTTTTTTTTTTTTTTTTTTTTTTATAAGAATCTCTTTCACAATTTTATATGATTTAAATTTAAAATGATAAAATTTAAATGATTTAGAAATAATCTTTTTTTTCTTTTCCTTTTTTTTTTTTTTTTTCTTTTTTTCGATTCTTCATTAGGCGAACGCCGCAGTAGTCTTCAAATGTACATGGAAGGGTTGTCTCGAAATCAAGGCTACAGTACCTCTGATAGAGGAACACGTGCGCCAGACTCATCTTGGGTAAGTTCATTTTCATTTTCCGCTTTATCTATTTTCCCGGTTAAAAGCTTTCCTACAAATTGTCAGTCGTAGAGAACGTCGTCGGTACATGGTTACCCAATCGAAAATAATTAACCCGTAAGACCAAGGACGCGGAATACTCTTCAGGGGCTGACATTGAACTGTCGCGATAAGATAAGATGAACGAAATTATCGCCATGTAGTTACGCGCCTCACGTCTCGCGTTTATACGTAAATACATACGTACCACGTACATAAGTATTTATGTATGTATATACCGTCTCGTACCTACGTATTTACATATTTTTGCGTGTCTCTTCTATGTGGAAGCAAGAAGGAATTACAAGCCGGCGTCTTGCTTGCGTCAGATTTCTTCCTCGTGGCCGCACTTGAAAATGTTTCTCTCGTAAATACGAGATATTTTTCGTGCTCGCCAACCGATACTACTTCCTATCTTTCGTTCATTAAATTCAACGACCGACCGATTATACAAATATAACAACGCGTGTAAATAATTTGCTACCGTGGATGAGTAAATAAAACGATGTCGTAAGATAATGTAAATGTAAGAATTAAAGAAAAAAAAAGAAAGAAATAAAAAAAAAAGAAAAAAAAAATCGTCTAACAAAGTCCAAGTGTTTACTAGAAATAATCTGTTATTGAATAAAATAAAAAGAAAAAAAAAAAAAAAATGCGTATGTATATATGTATGTTCGTGCGTTCGTACGGCCGATTTAATATAATCTTTATCGATGTCGCTTAACGAAGGATATTGATTTTTTTTTTTTTTCAGTCCAAAGAAATCGAAAGTCTATGAGAACGAGGACGATGACGATATATCGGATCACGAGGAGGAATTTTATTATCAGGAAGTTGCAGTGGATCATATGAGTTCGCCGCCTACAATGTCCCACCGAGACATGGCCAGGCCACCTCACGAAGATCCGGAATATCAGAAACAGCTTCGCTTAGAGGCAGTGCCGGTTAATACGGGCAATACGGAAAGCAACAGTGCAACGGCGATGCCGTGCGTGAAGGAACGAAACAATGCATTCACGATCCTACAGTCGCCTGTAAGTAGGAACAACAACGTCTCCATGTATTCGTTCGGCCGCAATGCCTACTAACCACGGTTAGATACGTTTTCTCCTTAACCACTTCGTCATGCATATATATATACATATATTTATATATATATATATATATATATATGTATATATACATAATATAATCGACATTTCACTTTCGTTACACGGAACTCGTGCGATCACGTATGTTTCTACATTTAATTCGACAGGGAACGCCGATCAAGCACATAAAGTTGTCGCCACGTCCGTTCCAAGCCTATCATCAACAGAGTATGGGCCTTTTGACGGTGTCCACGGGAAAGATACCATCCTCGCCGCGTAGGATTCGCGGTGAAACAAAAAAATGTCGCAAGGTATACGGAATGGAGCACCGTGATCTTTGGTGCACCCAATGCAAATGGAAGAAGGCATGTAGTCGTTTCGGCGACTAGGCCAAAAAGCCGCCCCGTTCTAACGTCCGCGGGCGGAGATCATCGCCGAGCCGACCCCAGAATATTATTAATACGATGCCAGTGCCAGCAAGACGTCGATTGTCCTCGTCGTATCATCGTCGACCAGAACAAGTAACTCCGCCGCCATCATTACTGTCATCGGTATTATCATCAACGACATCGCCATCGACACTACCAACGACTGCCAACGATGATAATCGAATCGAGAGAAACGAGCGTCGAAGAGAAACGAGATCCTCGTTATATCGGCACGATCACTAAAGAACGCGGTTCTTTAGCGAAGATATATATATATATATACACATACATATATATATATATAAAGATATATATATATATATATATATATACCCTCTTTATCGTCCACCATCTTTTAAACGATGGCTAAAGCGTGTATAACCACCTCGACGGATTCCTTCCGAACGATCGTCCATCCGTAAGACGCGTTCCTTCTTTTTCTTCTTCTTCTTCCTCATCTTTTTATTTTTATTCTTATTCTTATTCTTATTCTTATTCTTATTCTTATTCTTATTCTTATTCTTCTTCTTCTTTGATCGTCTTGTCCTTGTCCACTTTTTGATCTCCTTCGTCTTGTTAATTCTCCTATTACTCTCCTTTCTCTTTTCTCTTTTCTCCATTCTATTCTTCTTCTTATTCTTCCTAAAGTAATTTCTTTTTTTCTCGATGACGAGAGTTTCTCGACGGCCAGAAATCTCTTCCAAAAGAGAAACGTCTATCCCATGACGGATGGCGGACGGGGTTATATAAAGGGCCGATCTTCGTGCGTTCTCGCGAGCTCCTCGTTTCGGGCACATAGCACAACACACATATGGCGAACTATAAAAGTGAGGAGGAGTTGGAGGGGGGGGGGACAGATTATAAGAGACAGAAAAGTAGGAGTGAGACACAGGGGTGCCTTCGCCTTAACGAAGGAATCTTAATTAATTAATAGATAGGGAATAATTGGTGCGAGCGAGCGTCCGCGCGCGCGCGCGCGCGAAAGGCATATAAACGACCGATACGTGCTCTCCGCAATTATACATTATGTGTGTATATATGGATGTATGTATGTATACATGTATGTATGTATGTATGTATGTATGTATGTATGTATGTATGTATGTATGTATGTATGCATGTATGTATGTAAGTCTCGTTGTGTATTTCTGTTAAGCTAGACGGAGAGCGCGTTAATGCGGCCTCGATCATATGCGTTCGCTGTTCAATAGGTAACAACTGATTTATTCGATTCGGCAAGCAAGCGTTCGCCGAAATCGAATAATCTTCGTCGATCGTCGATCGTCAATCGTAAAAAGCGAACGATCTTTAAGCCAATCGAATATATCCAAGCGTTAAAAAAAAAAAAAAAAAGAAATTTCTTTTCCATTATAGACTTCTCGAGGTATACACGCACGTATTATATATATATATATATATATATATATATATATATATATATATATATATATCACAGAACAGAGATCTCTACCTTACCGACGACATCGTCGTCGACGTAAAATCACAGTTTTCACTTTATAATAATATCTCTTTGGAATATCGATCCTACTTGAAATCGCGTTAGATAAGCTCCAATCGACGAAAAAAAAAAAAAGAAGATATCGAAATAATGTTCTGTTCTTTGACGAATAATGCGTGTCTGTATATATATATATATATATATATATATATATATATATATGCATACACACATAAATACAAGCGTGTTATCTTTGAAGGAAAACATCGAAGACAGACGACAGTGGCAAATCGGTATTTCGAC
>NC_060956.1:3080399-3082899 GCF_910589235.1 Vespa crabro | reverse complement strand
TTACCTTTACGGGTTATACCTTGCAATTGAAAAATGTAGAGTGGAATAGTCAACCTGCTTGATTGCTAGATTTTTTTTCTTGATCTTTTAAATTTTACAACGAAGTACGAATTCTTTATAATCACATTTTTTTATCGCGCACAGATCAAAAGAAAAGAAGTTTTTTCTTTTTAGCGAATTTTGACCATTGCACAAACTGCTCTTTTGTCTTTTGTTTGATGCGCTCCCATTGGTCGCTTCACCGTCGCGTGGTTGGTCACTTTGCATTTGTGTATCTTTTATCGTTGATGCTTCCATCGACCGCTTGGACTTTATTTGATCAGTCGTGTCAGTACGCTCTCTGTTGGCGAAACGTATGTTCATGAAGTTCTGTTATATTTCTTAAAAAATGAATTTTCTATTGTTCGTATAATTACAAATCTCAATTTTACAAATTAAAATATCAATCATATTAATATTGAAAATTATAATAAAAGTTTGAGGCATAGCTGCACGGAAGAAAAGGCTCCGATAAAAAAATATCAAATAAATATATTTAGATAAAAATAATTTTATAATCAAGATTATAAAATAGAAATCTAATGTTACCGACTTATCGATTAATAAAACAGAAATCTACTATTACCACCACCATTGCTATTATCGACATTGTGGCATATGGAAAGCAGGTAAAGTAGGAATCATTCATTACCGACTCGTACTATATTTTCATGATAAATAAGAAGAAAAATATTAATAATTTTGTGTGTATATATATATATATATATTATATAATGTGTGTATATATCATATAAAATGTATTTGTTTTTTTATCACGCTTGCAACCTTCTTCGCAGGGTTGTCAAATCGAATTACACGCGTGGTTGCCACATAACCTCGCAAATAAATCAGCTTTCATTGAACGTCGTTACGTACGTTCAAGGATTATTATCTTCAAATATATCAAGTTCGAGTTATTTATCGTAAGATGTAGAAATTCGCGACGATCTTCATTCCGAAATCATGCGCGAGGAAATATACTACGAAGATCAACTTCGATGGTAACGTATTACACGTATGTCCATTATAATTATTCGAATTACTGTTGCATTATTATTGATACATAATCATCATTACAATAATAAGTGAGAAAATGAGAACGATAAAGAAAGTGTTTGTGATCCGCAAGATGGAGCACCATATAAAACAGTTATGCAACGATCTGAAAAGTAATTTATTCCGTATACTTTCTTCGTGCGTAATTTTTTCCGTTAGAGATAGTAAATTCGTGAATTATTTATTTCCCTGAGTAATAATTTTCTCGAAAATATCATAGAATTTTTTCAAAATGTTTTTGTTTATTAGAGGAAAAAAGAAAAAAAAAAAAGAAAAAACATGGCGTCGCTCTTCGATAAGCGACCAGCAAGATCCTCGATTTGGGGAAGGGGAAAGAAAAGGAGGAGGGATGGAAGAAAAAAAAAAAAAGAAGAAAAAGAAAAAAAGAACGGTAACTCGACACCAAAAAGAGCGATCGTTTTCGCGCGAGATATTCTTTGAATTAAGGTAAGACGTGTTTACATAGTTGGAAACTGGGACAAACTGAGAACGACTATGATTACTTTAAGAGGTGATCTCAATGGTAAACGAAGGATCATTTGTAATTTATATTTTTGCGTGGTTGGACGTTTTGGTTATATACATACACATAAGAAGGAGGAAGAGGAAACATAGAGAAAGTAATGGTAAAGACGAGAGTGATACGTAGTAGAATAAAATACGCGATCGTATCGATATTGATTTAAGATCGTGATGATCTCGTTTCTACATAACCTGACAATGTTATCTCCACGATGCGTATATAATCGCGATTATATGCTCATCCGTTATCATTCTTTCTTACGAATGCACTCCAAACAAACTATCCTTATCGAATTTCTTTCGAGTACCATATCGAATAGGTTAACGACGTGGTAACGAGCAAAACGAATTCGTGAATGTTTACGGAGCGAGTGGGTGGGTTGAGAGGGAATTTATCTTCTTTTTTTTTTTTCAGAACTAAAATAGAAATTATCATTACGTCGATAAATTATATTTCATGGATATTCATTTTTCATTCTATTTTCTTTAATTTTATCTCTAATTTTATTTAATTTTATTCTATATCAATTTATTTTATACATATTATATTTTATTCTAACATTATTAATACATTTCCCGTGCGAGAGAGAGAGAGAGAGAGAGAGAGAGAGAGAGAGAGAAGAAGAAAAAGGGACGAACGAACGTGCGAAAGGACGGATAATAATGAAATATTTTTTTCCGCACCCCCTTTGAGCTTATCGTGAAATCATTTGCGATACGTTGATCGGTGGCAGTGGCAGTGGCAGTGGCGGTGGGGTATGGAGGGGTTGGAGAGGGGAGTAGGGGTTGGAAAGAAAGGGTGACGGGACAAGGGAAAAACGGGCATCAAAGGGGGTAACGCTACGTCGGTGGATCCAAGGATTACGTCACTGGCGACAGGTGT
>NC_060956.1:3072899-3075399 GCF_910589235.1 Vespa crabro | reverse complement strand
TTTTCAATAATAATAATAATAAAATAAAAAAGAAAAGAAAAAAAAAATTATGTATGCAGTGTATTTATTTAGATGTCTAAAATATTTTATTTAGATGTCCGTTATTTTTTTTTAGTTATAGAATGGAAAATATTTTCAAATAAAAAAGAAAAAAAATACTCTACAATGTTATTAATCGGATGTAAAAAAAAAAAAAAAAAAAAAAAAAAAAAAAAAAAAAAAAGAAAAAAAATAAAAGAAAAAAAAGGAGAAAAAAAAGAGAGAGAAAGAAAAAAATTCGATAAAAAGTATTCAATATTATTTCTTTAATAAATACAATATAAATTATCAAGAACTTACAATATTACTTAGTCGAGCATATTCAATAGATTTGAATTTCTCTCTTGGTATCATAAATATTCTAGAAAACGGAAGTAATTCCATTCATACAATGTCTTTTCCGTAGATAATAATTTTTTCTACGGAACGTCGAGCGCATTAAACGAGACGTTAGCGGATCAATAAAAAAAAAAAAAAAAAAAAAAAAAGAAAGAAAGAAAGAGTAGAAATATCAATGATGCGTAAAAGAATTTCGATGTACGTACATATATATATACATATATATGTTACATATATCGATTTGTACGTTTAATTTGTACGTAATAACAGGTATGGGGGAAGTGGGAGGAGGAAAGTTAGAAAAAAGAAACGCGATCGGCGAAATTACTTATGTAAGTTGTAAATTATAATGCAACATAAGGAGAAACTATCGTTGTTCTATCGAGAAATTACATGCTGCTCGATTTTGAGATAACGTTTATTTATTTTTTTTTTTTTTTTTTTTTTTTTTTTATCAGTCGTATAAAAAAAATCAAAAGAAAAATAAAAAAGAAAATATACAGGATTGTGTAACCAAAAGGTTTCTTAGATTATTTTCCAAATCGATCGATCGTTTTCGAATTCTTTCGAGTAAACAATTTTTTTTTTTTTTTTTTTTTTTTTTAACAGTACCAAAGAAAAAAAAATAGAAAAGAATCAGCTCGACGAAAGAGCAACAATCAAAAATCATTTTTATTCATCACTTAAAGTATCGAAACGAACAAAATTTATTTTGAAATTAATGTTTATTAAGACCTCTAACGTTCAGTGTGAAACCGTATAGAAATAATCGTGATGTAATTTTCCTTTTTCTTTTTCCTTTTTTTTTTTTTTGCGATAAAAAAGATCCTATGAGTCGTAAATTTTACTTCATCGGTGATATCTGTTATATACATAATGAAAAATACCGAAATGCAAATTTGCATTGGCCAAAGAAAAAAAAAAAAACCAAACCAGGTTGCGTCTTCGATGTTACAAATTGTAATAGATGAATTTGAGGTAACGTTTTCGAAAGAACAAAAAAAAAACAAAAAAAAAAAAAAAGAAAGAAAGAAAAAAAAAATAGATAAGAAATATCTGTCTATATATCTACGAACTGCATTTGCAATGAATCGTGTACCTATATAAATAAATTTTTATTCTTGATAACAAATGAAATGTACAGGTTTATTAATCTGATGTTTGAAAGGAGTATATCGATAAAAAAAAGAAGAAGAAAAAGAAACATGTGCAAAATAAAAATATTCCTTTCACGAATGAACGTCCTCATTCTTAACAATGGATTTTCCATTGTTTTTACCTTTAACACCTGTTCGTAGATATATGAAAAGGATATGAAACAATTCAAAACCATTCACACTCTCTCTCTCTCTCTCTGTCTCTCTTTTTTTATTTTTATCTATTATGTTTGTGTATATTGAATAAGCCATTCTCTCTCTCTCTCTCTCTCTCTCTCTCTCTCTCTCTCTCTCTCTCTCTCTATCTTTCTCCTTCTCCCTCTCTTCCATTCCTCTTTCACCTTTCCAGAAGAAAAAGAAAAGAAGAAAGAAAAGAAAAAAAAAAAAAAAGAAGAATTTTAAAAGATCTTGTATAATACCGACTAGTTTATACTGTCTGGTGCTGGTCGAGCCATGTATGCGTCATATACTTATAGCTAGACTAGCAAAAGAAAAAAAAGAGGGGGAGAGAGAGAGAGAGAGAGAATGGAAAATAAGCGGAAAAGTTAGCAAAGTAATATACGTACATATACATGTGTATATGTATATACAATGTACACACATATAATATATAGATCTTGTGAGTTTCAAGTTTTAGCATGGTATCATTCACGTGTCTTTACTTACCGGTTTATCTTTATTCACGTTGTCTGTGATCCTCTCCGTTGACCCCCCTCCCTCTCATCCCACCTTCCTCATCCTTCTCACTGACCCTTCATTTTTTCTTTTTTTTTTTCCCTCTTTTTTTTCTGTTGCTTTTTTCTTTCTTCTTTCTTCTTTCCTCTTACTTTTAATCAGTAGACATCATCGTCATCGTCATCGTCATCGTCATCGTCATCGTCGTCGTAGACGTCATAGACATGATCTTTCGAGGCTCACTCTTTGCTCAATGGGTTCTCGTTTAATAATAAAACGCATCCCCTGTT
>NC_060956.1:3005399-3070399 GCF_910589235.1 Vespa crabro | reverse complement strand
ATTAATTTCTATCTTACATTTCTGTCTTCCGATCGATTTCAAGTAACTTATGATTATATATAACTGAAGAGCAAAATAATTAAGATGGTCGATTTTATTATAGAATGGACAGACAGATAGATGGAGAGAGAGAGAGAGAGAGAGAGAGAGAGAGAGAGGGAGGGAGGGGTGGTAGGGAAGTAGTGAGGGAGAGGGGAGAGACAACTCCGTTCCTAAATTATAGCTCGATCAATAAAAGGAGAAGTCGATAGTTTTCTTTAAAATTAGTACTATTAATAATTATTATTCTCTTATATTAATAATATCGTGATATGCATCTTAAAAAAAATAAAGAATGTATGAAAAAAATTTATAAAATTGATCATTTATATATATATATATATATATATATATATAATACATATATTTAATATTATATATATATCATAATACATTGAGAAAATGTGCATTATGAAATATAGAAGATGGACATATTTATAAAAACAATTGTAATCCAATCGTTTTAACTCTTTTGATAAATCTAATATATTAGATCTCTCTCTCTCTCTCTCTCTCTCTTTCTCTCTCTCTGTTTCTTTTTCTTCGAAACAGAGATAGAGATAAAGAAAGAAAAACGTAAACGTTTCTATTACTTTCTGTGTCACAATGATACATGCTGATCTCAAATCCAAGGGCAAACACGAAGACAAAAGACTTTTACAAGATTATAAACGTGTTCCGAATACGACATCAACATATTATGTTTATATATGTATATACAAAAACACACACACATACACACGCCATTGTTCAAATTTTAAATAATAAAACAAGTTCTTTCTTCTTCTTCTTCTTCTTCTTCCTTTTCTTTCTGTTTAATCTTATTCGCGATTAATTTTCCATTTTGTAATTTAAGTAAACACTCGTAGGAAGAATACAAGAGTATTATCGTTATTAATTGAATATAATCTCGATTGATGCGCTTTAATGACTATGATAAAAGATAGCATACATACATAATATATACGTCTTGTTGATATATTAATTGTCATTAGAATACGATGAGAACCACTGCACCCTCGAGAGTCTGCATGCGTGGCTGGCAATAGTAGTATGGTGCTTGGTACGGTGCCGATATCTGAAAGCATAATAGTGGGACTCTGAGAAATCGTTGGTTTGAGTTAAGGTTCCTCTTCTAATCATTCCCAAAGTATCACGGATTAGACCTATTTATGACATATACTTCAAATACTTCGAGCAATCATATATATTATCATTTTTGATTGATTTCATTCACGAATATTTATTTATATTTATATGCATTTGTATTTTTCTGATAATTTATATTTACGATTTTATTTGCAAATATTTTTTTTTTTTATTTTTTCGTTTTTCGTTTTCGATTTGATCGAGAAAATTTTTCTCGTCTTTTTTTTTTTTTTATATCCTTCTATTGGTTTTTTTTTTCTATTTTTTTAATTTTGTCGTAAATAACGTGAGTAACAACAATGGCGACTCGCATATATATATATATATATATATATATATATATATATGTATGTATAATGAAGTTACGAAGAAGCCTTATGGATTGAGAACGTTACGTTCCTCTCGAGGTCTCATGCCATGTTATATAGTTTTGTCTCTCTCTCTCTCTTTCGCTGTTGTTGAAACGATGTATACTTTTGTGTCTCTCTTTCTTTCTCTCTTGTGGGAAAGAGTGACGTCAAAAAGCAGAACATTCGACGAAGCAATGCACAACGGTTTATTTTTGCGAACAGCTCATCAAAGTATATACATAATATAATATGTGTCTGCATGTATATATATAAACACATACACATACACATATGTATATATACATGTATGTTATCGATGACAGTGAGAGTTGAGATAATTACCGAGAGAAGCCCAACAAATCCGCTTTTATTCATTCCAGAAGCAACGACCCGCATACGTTCTTGTTTCTTGTATTTTTCTACATATATATATATATATATATATTTATGTATCTGTACATATATACATATATATATATACCTGTATGTATTTGTGAATGCGGTGGTATATTATGCATGTAACTTGCAATTAACATGCATACATATATAGATAATAAAAGCGAAACACGTTGATATATTATTCGTTAGAGAGTGTAAAGATGAATCCCTTAACTTATTATTAGTTCTAACACTTTTACTTTCGAATTGACGCTATATAAACTTCTACGGGAAGGAAAGAAATTGAGGGGGAGGGAGAAAGAGAGAGAGAGAGAGAGAGAGAGAGAGAGAGAGAAAGAAAGAAGTTAAAGTGCCTCTCAATGATTAGAGCGTGAGACCAGAGGTGCGGAGCAACTTTATCTGCTTGACTCTCTCTTGAGTACTCAAAGTGATCTGTTGTAAGCTAAGATAAATAACTGGTTTGTTTCTTTCGTATCTTCTTCTTATTCGAAGAATTCAACGAGTAACTCAAGAAAAAGGCATTATTGCTTTTTATAATTTATTATTATTTCTATATCGAGGAAAAGGAAATTTTTTTTTTTCCTTTTTTCTTTTTATTTTTTATTTTTTTTTAAATATACAATGATAACATGTCCAATGACGTGTCATCGATGACGAATCTAGATAAATGATAAATATTCGCCATGACGTCATTGACGGCGTTTTCATCGTAGATCTCTCGCGACAATTCGTTTATCTTTATACAAAAGTCACGAGAGAAAAGTTTTTTCTTTTTTATTTTTTTTTTCTTTTTTTTTATTTCTTTCTTTTTTTTTTTTTAAATTCACATATCTACAATGATATTTGTCGATGACATTGTCATTGATCATTATTCGAATATTATAATGTAAAAATAATCACTTTGACGAAGTGTCGTTGTTGACGTTGTCTTCCATCGTAAATCTCTCGACATATTTATCCCACTGTATTATTTCTAATCGAACGATTTTTTTTTTTTTGTTTCTTTTTTAAATTGATATATCTCTGCCGATGAAATTTGTCAATGACGTCGTCGTCATCGTCGTCGTCGTCGTCATTGATGATTCGAAATGCAATAATAGATATATAGAAAAAATTTTTCCATTCGAGGATAATACGAGATGCAAGTCTCGTCGGTAGCATATATAGATATTTTTTTTTTTTTCTTCCACGTCTTTTCAAGAATCCTCTACATAAAACAGAGACCGTGCGCACCGTGTCGAAGAAAGAAGAAAGAAGAAAGAAGAAAGAAGAAGAAAAAGAAGAAAAAGAGGAAGAAGAGGAAGAGTGGAGGCTATTCAGAAAATCGAGGGACCGACCGACCTCTCTTCTTCACCGGCGTTCATTTCTTCTTTCGCAATGGTCAAGAGCCAAAGTGAAAGAGAAAGAGAGATGGAAAGATAGGGTTGAAAGATGGGGATGGGAAGAGAGGGGAGGGGTTAAGGGGGTATTGGTTAAGGAAACTCGATTCTGCATGCTACTCATTGAGGTTCAGCTCTGTGTTACAAAACTGAGTAAGAGGCCATGTGGTACGAATAAGGCACACAAAATATATATACATACATACATACATACGTGTGTGTGTCTGTCTCTCTCTCTCTCTCTCTCTCTCTCTGTTTCTCTCTCTGTTTATGTATATGTGTGTAATGTGTTATATATTATATAAGTTCGACGTTAACTTTGATTATCATTTTATTCATTTCATGAGAAACATCGAAAGGTGGTCGAGCATATATATAATATATATATATATATATATACATACACATATATATATGATAAACGTTCTAACCGGTCGTATACAAAGTATGAGTCTGTATCTCTTTCTCTCTCTCTCTCTCTCTCTCTCTCTCTTTCTCTCGTCTCTCGTCTCTTTCTCTGACGGGCATAAAACAGCGCTTGATTACAGTTTGGAGACGCATACCTCACAGTTGAGTCACCCCGCTGAATATTACCACGATTCACTCTACCTCGCATTTTTTTTCACAAACGGGTATATTAAAGGCAGGAAGCTGTGGGCGTCGAAAGATACGAGTAATTAAATTAAAATTAAAAAAAAAAAAAAAAAAAAAAGAAAAAAGAAAGAAAAACAGGGGTGAGGAAAAATAATCAGTAGTGAGAACTGAGTATGATGTTGCAGCGTGAAAAATTCCGGATCGACTCGATCGAACTCCAACGATTACGTCCGAACACGTTGTCTGTGATAATATTAGTTTCGAATACATACATATATATATATATATATATATATATATAATATAAGAAACGGTTTACTAATGTAAAACGAGTTTCGTGACTAAAGGAAAACTAGAGAGGAGTGTATTATCTTTCCTCTCCTCTCATGGAAAAACCTGTCTTCTCTATTTCGTTACATAGGGGATACCGGAATTCGATCATATCCCGCATTTGTGTATTATATATCTATGTACTACTTAAATCTATACTAAAGTAACTACTTTCTCTACTTTGTAGTATAATACACATGATCATCCGAAACATCGAACGTGTTCTTCGAACCGTACAATATGTACATTGTCGATTGGACGAAGATCACGATAATATAGGTGTTGAGATATCTAATGCCAAATCTAATAGCTATTATTAAACGTAACGTAGAGAAACGTATCTACATATATATATATATATACATATATACAGAATACCATAGCCGCCAACGAGTCTTTCTGAAACGAACGAATTGGTATATGTTAGTAGTCGGTGTCTACTCGCTTATCCGTTTTACTACTCGACCACCGCGTACGCTACGGCAAGTCTCCAGTCGTTCCTGTCTCCCTGAGTCCCTTCCCTACCCTCTATCTCCCCTCCCCTCCCCACTATACCCTGGCCCCACTCCACGTGCATTCCAGCGCGTCCAGTACCCAACTACGTCGATGGCGACCGCTTAAGGCCCTGTGCGTATCAGTTTCGCGTATATACCGGTGAAATGGAAAGAGAAGTAAGTAGTAGGGATGTTTAAGAGATATTTGTCTCTCTCTCTCTCTCTCTCTCTCTCTGTCTCTCTCTCTTTATGTGGAGTATATAAAAGAGAAAGAGAGAGAGAGAGAGAGAAAGAGACTTAAAGTAGCGTTGTCGTTGTACCGACAGAAGGAAGGAAGGAAGGAAGAGAACGTTAGTGAAAAAGAGGGACAGGTAGGATCTCGACTAACTTACGGAACGGAATGAAACTAAAGGAAACGAAACGGAACGGAACGAAACGGAACGGAAACGAACCGAGCGAGTTGTGAAGGTATCAAAGTGGTCGGTTTGAATCGTGTGAATGTACAGATCTCTTAGTAGCGCTCAGGTTGGAGTAGTAGTAGTGGTAGTAGTAGTAGTATTAATAGCAGTAGTACTAATAGTATTAGTAGTAGTCTGATGGTGACGGAGGTAGTGGTAGTGGTAATGGTGGCGGCGGCGGTGGCGGCGGCGGCGGCGACGACGGCGGTATACTCACTCTTCTTCCCCCACCATTTTTCTGTCGATGGGCCCGACAGGAGTAGGGCTCGTCCTTTTGTCAGTGGCTTTGGACGCTTCGTCGTGTAACGGTCTCTTTTGCGTTGGTGAGAGCAACGTCGTTTATGAAGGGTGTGGCGTTCATCGAGAATCATACGAAAGAATTTATCCTTGTTTTATTTTCTTTTTCTCCTTTTTTTTTTTTTTTTCGTTTTTACTTTATTAAATTCAACTCTGTTGTTCTTTTTCTCTTTCTTACTTTCTTTCTTTCCCCTTTCTTTCTTATATCTCTAACGTGGGAAGATATTAGTTCTTTTTTTTTATTTTTTGATCGAAAGTCGAATATTTGTCGATCGTGATATTAAAGAAAAACAAAAACAAAAAAACAAAGAGAGAGAGAGAGAGAGGACAAAATTTATCTTAAATCCAAAGATGTTAAAACGGTGCTACGTTTATGATATTTGTATAACGTAAGTTTCAAGAGAACAAGAGTGAATATAATTTTGTTCCAATTCATATGAAATATTTCATTCTATCGTGAAGTTTGAAGCCGTGGAATTAGTAAGAAAAAAGAAAAAGGAAAAAACAAAAAAGGAGAAAAAAGCAGTGTAGAACGAGAAGATTTGAAAGATATTGCTTCGTGAGACTTTCGGGAGGAAACCGGCTAGCACGTTTCGAACGCGAGCGCGGGAGATTCTCTTCGGAGATCCTCTTCTCTCTTACCTCGGATGCCAAGGTGCTGCGAGGAGGTGGAGGAAGAGGAGAGCTTTCGTTTCATCGAATCTGCACGCTCCTGCAGCAAACGGCGGGTTCGACGATCTCTCTCGACACGTTCTTCTGAAGGAACATTGACAAAATGACGGTGCCGGAAGAGTGAGTAACATATAAGTTACGTGTGATTGTAAAAGGACAAATAAAAGAAAAAGAAGAAAGAAAGAAAGAAAGAAAAACAAAAAAAATACACGCGAACGAACGAAAAAACGTCTAATGTCTTCTGTTTTCTTTTTCTTTTCTTTTTTTTTTTTTCATATTTATTTCTATTTCTCTTCTTTATTTGTTTTAGAAAAAAAAAAAAAAAAAAAAAAAAAACATCGATAGATTTTATTACGTTGGATACGTCGCGTTTTTGTTACTCTTCTTTTTTTCTTCTTTTCTTTTTTCTTTTTTGTTTTTTCAAAGTAAACAGAAGAACATGAAGGAAAAAACATTTAATGTCCGGTCGATGAGTCATGTACGTTTAAAATGTAAACAAAACTATCATATATTTAGTCCTATAGAAAATAATTTGCGTCGATATAGTTGTTATCTAGTTTTAAAAAGATGGAGGATTTAAAATCGGAGGATATATTAAAAGAGTAAGAAATTATTATCGTGTTCTTCATTCTTTTCTTATCGTTTGTATCTGAGGCCTTTGTGTTAAATGTCGATAAAAATTTACGGGATACGTAAATAAAAGTATTTACGTGTTATAAATGTTATTTTTCATCTTCGATCTTCGATCATTGATTTTCGATGATAAAATATAATACGAAGATCGAAAACAGTAAACAGATTGAGAATGTATATTCATATCGAATGAAACAGATACAGAGAGAGAGGGGGGAGGGGGAAATGGGAGGGTGAGGGTGGAGGAGGAAAGAGAGAGAGAGAGCGCAGTACTACAAACAGTATAAAGAATAAAATATCTTTTGAGGACACGTGTGTGTCGGCTCGATTTCTTCTTCAGAATTGGCACGAGTTGGACACGTGCGCACTGCCGACAACGATTGTTTATTCTCGAAGCTCTCCGATCATCGACACGAATCGAAAGAGTAGGTTAGTTTTATTGGTGAACGATTAGAAGAATGAGATCATAGTACGAAAAAACATTTTTATTTTCTATTTGTTTTTCTTTTTTTTTTTTTTGTTTCTTTTCTTTTCTTTTTTCTTTTTTTTTTTTTTTCGTAAGTACACATTAAAACATTGTGCTCTATAATATTCTATATATATATGTATATATATGTATGTATGTATGTATTTATCAATTGTATTTCTTAAGTGTACATATGTGTGTGTGTGTGTGTGTGTTTACGTGCGCGTACATGCATGTGTACATATATGTGTATTGCAATTGATAATTTTGGTTTGTTTGTTTCGTTGTTTTGTTTTGTTTTGTTTTTTCTTTTTTTTTTATTTATTGATTAGCAACTTTCCAAACTTTCTTTCGTATTATCCAATTATCGAGTCCGAGAGATCTCCAATATCTAGTGAAATTCCTAAGCAAGGGTCTTTAACCGGGTTATAATACCAGATCGTTTGAATTCTTCCTTGCATACCTTCGAAAGGTTGATGCGCTCGTGCGCATCTTGTATCTATGACTTCTCGGATAATTCTTTATCTTTTTTTTTTTATTATTATTATTATTATTATTATTATTAAAATTATATTCATTGTCAATTTATAAATCATTAAACAGATGCATCTATCGTAACGATATCTTGTTTTGAGAGAGAGGAAGATATATATATATATATATATATATATATATATATATATATATATATATAGAGAGAGAGAGAGAGAGAGAGAGAAGATTGATTTTTAAAGATCACCTATGAACTTTTGGCCTATTCTGTATAAAAGTTCTCTTCTCGAAAAATAATAATACAAAAGTTATAAATATATAGAATGAAAAAAAAAATAATTTAGTTAAAGAACGAAAAAATAATTTAATTAAAAGTCACATATAGTTTATATATATATATATATTTATATTTTTTTGACATATATCTATAAGAAATAATGAGATTAAATTCGAAATAAGATGTATATATTTAAAAAAATCGATAGTCTCTTAAGTCTTGAATTTAAAAGGAGGCCGAATAAGCAAAGCAAACAGGCAAGCAAAGAAGCAACATTGTCTCCTTCCTGTTTCTCAAATTTAGAAAGCCATCGTTCGCCGGATATTCGCACTACTCGGTATATATCCGAGTTTCACCAAAGCATTCATCAACGTGGGTGTGCAATACATATATATATATATATATATATATATATATATATATATATACATATATGTATATATCTATACGTATAGATAAATAGTTATTGTAAGTGTATAAGTATGACTTGCTCGCTCCAATTCCGACAGTATGACAGACAAGTAAGACGATTAAAAAGAACAAGAAAGAATCTTATTCAGTTACTTTGTTTTTTATTTTAACGAGGAGTCCATACTCTCCTCCTTCTTCTTCTTCTTCTTCTTCTTCTTCTTCTTCTTTCTTCTCTTCTTTTTATTTTTCAACAGCTGACTCGTAGCGAAAGATACACACCGACCCAAAACTCACCCTTTTTTTGCGTTACTCATCGGCTCTGGCTGAAAGACACGTTATTCGATCAGCTGATAGTTCGTACATGTGTATCTGTAATAGCACGTTTACTACACATACGTATACATATATATATATATATATATATATATATATGTACACATATGGATATATTATATATAAATATATAAGTGTATCTCGTGTTTCTATTAACTTTTATGCTAATCGTTTGTTTTAATATTATGTCGAGTCATAAATCATTAATAGATTATGTGATATAGAATATAACATAATACATATTTTCCTTTGTGTTATAATATTTCGAAGTTTATACATTATTTAATGGAATATATATTATGCTAGTTGTCGTATAAATTGTGTATATATATATATATATATATATCTGAAACATCTTCGTACTTTTTCTGTTTAAATTGTATATGACACATTTTGCACATGTCTATTAATTGTATATAATTTATGATATACGACATATATATATATATATATATATATATATATATATATATATATATATATATATATATATATATATAATATAAGCATGGTTCGTTTCGTGATATAATTTTTTGAAATAAATTATTTATTATATATAATTTCTATGCCTTGTATAAATTTCTTTTTTTTTTTCCTTCTTCTTCTTAGTCTTCTTCTTATATTATTTTTAATGTTGAAGAAATAAAAATGATAGCAATTGTGTAGTCAAGGAAAATTCTGTTTCCGCATTTGAAACGTGCATTACCATGCACTTCACTGTTAGCGGTACCTGCGAACGACACTTGCCGCATCGCTTACGCGGCAAAACGGTCAGCTTTGTCGAGCGAAACGTTCATCGTGCCCTCCTCCTTATTGTTAGACTTTCTTCGAAGAGAAAATAACTTGAAGAAAAGGAGCTCCGTTCAATTTTTATGTCCCTCTAACTCATTTCAAGTGATCTTTATTTTTTTCTTCTTCTTCGTTTTTCTTCTTTTTTTTTTTTCTTTTTTTCTTTTTTCTTTTCCCTTAACTTTATAACATGCGGTTTTCACGCTCGGCTAATCGGAAAAATGGCGCGAATCAAACCTCCATTATTATTATTATTATTATTATTATTATTATTATTGTTGTTGCTGTTGTTATTGTTATTGTTTTTTTTATTGTTATTTTATGTATCTCTAAACAAAATTGTTTTTTTTTTCCTTTTTTTTCCATATTAGAATCGATGATGTTATATATTTGAAATTTATTTATTGCGAAAATAAACATGTGAAAATTTAAAAAAGAAAAAAAAAAAAAGAAAAAAATTAAATTACAATACTAATGGACATTGGTAAAATTCCGATTAGCGTAGATATTATTAGAGAACGGTGATGATAATTCTTGATAACGAGGAAGATTATATTGTAGATCGTATAGCAGTAAAAGAAAAGAAAAGAAAAGAAACATTATAGTCTATTGAATTTTTCCTATTAGTCTATTGAATATTAATTTTTTTTTTATTTTTTCATAAAGGTTTTCAAAAATATTCCTTGTGTATTATTAACATATTGATAGATCCTATGATCTATAAGTTTAATAAGAAAGAAATTTTGTTTTCTATACATCGATTATATCAAAATTTGTAATGACTTAATTTTGATTAATGTTTTAAAATTGAAGCTTCCTTAATTTTAATCATACTTTAAATATTACTAATGTTCGAGACATATTACGAATGAGAGATATCCCATTGATTTTGAAATTTAATTAAAAAATTAAGTCATTACAATCTTGAAAAACTTGTTAAACATTAAATATACCGTTTGAAACATTGAAATATAATGGACATTGATATCGGTAAAATTTAGAAATTTACTAAAAAATATAAAAACATCGTTTAAAACATATTTTATTTTTCTAAACGATCATTACGAGAACGATCATTACGAATTTTTAATAATAAAAATTTTAAATATAAATTTGGAATACGGAAGAAATGTGTTCTCACGATCTTTTTCAAAGAATGAATTTTTAATGAACCTGAATAACAACCCCTCTATGCGTTGTATCGATCACGGTTCGTCGATCGTGTTGCACGCACCTGCGTCAGGTAAAAATCTGCAGGAAATGCCAGGATACATTGGGGGGACATAAATACCTGAGCTTCTCGAGTTCTTTCCTCTTCAACTATGAACAAACATTCATCCGACGATCGTATGCCATCGTGTTACGCGAGTACTCGCGTATACCAAACAACCAACCAACGCACGCTCTTACTATAAGCGCGTACTTTGAATACGTTATTTGCCTCTTCGAAAACATTCCTACACGCTTCCTACGCCTTTATGATTTATTAGAAATCTTTCTTACGACGAATGTAGTTAATGTCCTCTATTTGAAAATCCATCACTCAAGTGCCAGACTTTTACTTAATATATATATATATATTTAATATAAATTATATTATTATTGTATAAATGTATAAATATATTAGAAATCTTATTAAACAATGATAGTTGTTAATGTCTCTTTATCTGAAAGTTTTTTACATTATCTCTGATATAAGATTTTTACTTGATATGTATATATGTGTATATATATATATATATATATATATATATATATATATATATATATTCCGACTAACTTCTATATAATATTTTTATATTATATTATAATATAAATATATAAATCTTTCTTACGATGAACGTTGTTAATGTCTTTTATTTGAAAGTTTCTCACTGAATTGTGAGACCCAATAAATATCTATATTGTCAATATAAATATTTTATTATATAATAATAATAATAATATATATATATATATATATAAATGATTATACATTTCTGTAATTTTTGTATTGTTTTCTTCTTTGTCTATATAGAATGGCCACGGAAATTGCGAACAAAAGGGCCGAAAGGGAAGCCCTTCGTGGGGTCATACAACAATGGAACGCAAATCGTTTGGATCTTTTCGAACTATCCGAACCCAACGAGGTAAGATTTATAATAAAATAAAGGAAAAAAGAAAAGAGAAAAAGAATAAAAATTTTAATAATTTACTATGATAAATAAAATGAAAAAAAAAAAAAAAGAAGAGATTCGAATCTAAAAAAAAAAAAGAAAAAAAAATGGAAAAAGAAAAATATTTTACAAACTTTCAAACGCATCCTACGTATGATATAATTATCATTGGACAATTTTATGAGACTTTGGCTTATGTTTAATTCCTTTCATCGTGAATAATATCGATCGAGAACTTGTTCACACCCATCCGCATAAAATCGTAGATCCTTTTACGATATCCTCGAAGAGAAATGTCTTTGGCTTAAGTACCTCTTAACGGAAATCGAGTCACGCGGCATTAACTTTCTCAAAAGAGAACTCTCGACTTCTATTTTTGGCTACTGTAAACTTAAATGCGTATATAGAAGTCGGTTAAATTTTTCTTTTTTTTTTTTTTTCTATTTTTTTCTTTTTTACTCACATTTTTTTTATTTCTCTTCTTAAATAATTGGATTGAGGTCTAAATGTTAATCACAATTGAACATGTTGCTGGGATCAAGCTCGTAAAAACAAATCTAATTGACATTGTTACAAATTAATATAAATTTTTATTATTCGATGGGAGAGGGGGGGGGATAAGCAGTAGGGAGAGGGTAAAAAACACGTTTCTATTGGATCATAACTGTAATATCAGATTAATTATTGACAAAGTATACTCATCTAAATGAAATCTAATTTTCGATTGTAAATGATCTAAAAATGAAAATTATTATAAATTTATATTTAAAGGAAACATTAACTATCCCAGTCTAATATTAATCTCAATTAGATTTGATAAATCTTAAATGATAAATCATAAATAAATAACTCTTTATCGCCATTATAAATTATGTTGAAAATTATTATAAATTTTTATCTCTTCCTTTTTCTTTCTTCTTCTTCTTCTTCTTCTTCTTTTTTTTTTTTTTAAACATTGCCATTAAGTTTAATCGTAATCTCAATTGGATTGGATAAAATACATACAAACGCAAATGCACATATACACATGTAAAAAAAAAAAAAAAAGAAAGAAAGTAATATATGTAATTGCTATTTTGGTAGATTTAACGACCTGGCGATAACAATGCGACCAAGTTGTTGTTTTACGAGGAAACCTCACGCGAGCTTTAATTCCAAGCTTTCTCTCGTTCCACCATTTAATTGCAAGATCGATCGTGACACGTGATAAACGTGAATTCCTTAGGAGTTTAAAACTTACGTGAGATCTTTACACTTACAACCCCCTTTGGGCTTATCATAGTTCGAGATAAGGAGATTTATCTATTACGATTTAAGAAAATAATTGTAATCGTTTTCATTCGATTTGATCGGCACATTGTCAGTGATTCTCATTCGTCTTTTAATAATCGTTCTTAATTCCTATTCGATTTCTAATCATTCTCGATTATACGACTTTTACATATAATAGCCTCAGTGACGCCTACCCAATGTATAGTAACAAATGAAACCTTATCAAATGTCAGAAACAACTCGTATAAGTGTACACATGTCTATTTATATTGTAGATATTTTTACAACGTAATAAACTTAACGAGAACGTTCAATCCTCAATTATATTATATATTTATAATACGTTTAAATATTAATCAAAGACAAATATCATTTAGATTAGATAAAAATGATAGATAATAATTAATAGTACCAGATCATTCTGTATATTTGATTTCTATTAATCATTAAATTTGTATATTAATTTTTTCCTTTTTATATATATATATATATATATTACGCGTACGCGCACACATACAACACACACAGACACACAATTGGAAAATGTTATAAAAATATCAAAAGTATTTTAAATTTGTATCGTGCAAATTTTTGTGAGATAATATATTTTTGTTTAATTGTCGCCGTTTAAATTAAGACGAATATATATATATATATATATTAATTATATATATTCGCTGAGTTTAGACGCGACATTTAGTTTGGACTATTATCAAGAATTCATACGATGATGTCATATTACAACACGATACGTATATTTATCTATGTACATATAAAATGATAAGATGCGTCTCAAGTTTCCTCGAGACATCATCAACATTTATTATACAATTCATATAATTTACGATTATATAAATTATATAAGAAAATCTTTTGATATTTTTCAGGACTTGGAGTTCCACGGTGTAATGAGATTCTACTTTCAAGACAGTGGTCAAAAGGTTGCTACGAAATGCATCAGAGTTGCATCGGATGCAACCAGTCGTGCCGTGATCGAAACTCTCATAGAAAAATTCCGTCCAGATATGAGAATGTTGTCGGTACCGGAATACGCTCTTTACGAAATTCATGAAAATGGAGGTGAGTTTTACTTTTTTTTTTCTTTCTTTTTTTTTTTTTTTTTTTTTTTTTTTTTTTTTTTTTTTTTATCTTAAACGATTAATTTACAGACGAACGAAAATTGGAATTGGAGGAGAAGCCATTGTTGGTACAATTAAATTGGCATGTCGACGATCGAGAGGGACGTTTCTTGTTGAGAAGGATCGACGATAAGACGAATGCACAAGGTGTTGGTTTCTCCTCAGAAGGTTCTAGCTTTCGTAGAAAGCTGAGTAAGCGGGAGAAGAAACAAATGAGGAAACAAGAGAAGCTTGGACGTTTGAAGAGTTTGGAACAGGATGAGAATACAGTGCCGGTCGATCAAAATGGCGTCGCCGAAAAACTTTATACCGGTTAGAAATCCGTTAAATGATTAAAAAAAAAAAAAAAAAAAATAGTTAAATAACAAATCTTGATAACTTGTCAATTGTATCGATCTACAGTCAACTACGATGTCGACGTTCTGTTTTACCCCGATAGTGATGTTCCATCTTAAACGGATTGGAGCGCTGATAACGCTCCCGTTGCATGTTCTGCTGCACCGATAAAAGAGATAATTTTATATTCTCTGTTGGATCATTGTTCTGTTATTGTAACTCTCTCTCAACTTTACCATTCGAACATTTTCATATTGACTTTAATAAAATAAAAGAAATGAAAAAAAAATAAAATAAAAAAAAAACAAAAACCGGAAAAAAGAAGAAAGTGAAAAAAGAAAAAAAAAATAATCGAATTCATTTTACGTTATTGTTTAGAACTTCCTGAGACGAGTTTCACAAGGAGTATATCTAATCCGGAAGCCGTAATGAGACGTCGTAGGCAACAAAAACTCGAAAGAAAATTGCAACAATTTCGTAGCAAAGATGGTGGACCAGATACCGGCGGTACTTTGAAGATATACGGAGAAGCACTTTGCAAAGATGTACCTTATAAAACATTACTATTAAGCGTTCGAGATTCTGCGGCCCAGGTTGTAAGAGAGATGTTATCTAAATATGGTTTAGATAAAGTCGATCCTCAGCAATATTGTCTGGTACAGGTATGGTTTTATTAGTTATTATATAGAAGATAAGAGATCTTTTATTCTTTTTTTTCTTCTTTTTTTTTCCTTTTTAGAAAATTATTGATTTTACATTTTACGCGCAATATCGGTAATACTTTAAGTCGATTCGCATAGATAATGCATTTACTTGAATAATTATTTTTTATTATTGAAGATCCTAACAGAGACGTCACTGTGATTGATGAAGCTCTACGGTATTTGAATATTTTTTTCATACTACGACGAGCCTAGTAATTCGTTTTATCATCTAAAGAATGACACATCCATAAATGTCTTTATCCTTGTAAGAAATGATAAATTACAATAGAATTTTTTGAAGAAACGTGTAATATATTTTATTTTATGTTATATGTTAAAAATCGATCGATCGAAAATTCGATTCTATCACATTATAATTTATATAATTGACGAATTTTATGATAATTCACGTATTCCAATTAAAATGGAATTACGTTAATTATATTATATTTTACTGAGTATTATAGGTCGCGTGTTTCGTATGTACGAAGTTGACACGAATAATGAAAATCGAACGTTAGTTCTAGAGAATTAATTTCATCGTATCTGTTGTACGCTCTGAAGCGTACATATGCGACAAGCTTTCGACGACAAGCTAATTGGATTATCTGATTTTCTGTTCTAATGTAGGTGAACAACGACAATACAAGCGGTGGTACTCATCAAGAGTATATACTGGACGACGACGAATGCCCGTTGGCTATTCTCATGAATCACCCTTCCACGCGCGGTAAGTTCATCAAATATATAACATAGATCATAACGCGTGAATAAGAGAATTGACTTTATTCAGGGCAATCCATTTAAACGCGTTATCATATTTTCAATTTATTTATAATTAAGGAAAGTGTACAGTAGCGATATTAAAAAAAAAAAGAGAGAGAGAGAGAGAGAGAGAAAAGAAAAAAGTATGTCTAATCAGATTGTTCGTCGTTTAGTTCCATGAAAAATAATATTTTCTGAGTGAGCAACTAACCTGCGTAGTTATTAAATTACGAATATTATAAATTGAAAATGTTTATCTACGGATAAAATCCTCGTTTATCGTAGGATAAAATTAATCAAGCGATATTAATTAATTAATTAATTATGACGTATGCATTATATATTTGTAAATGCATTAACCATCGATCTCGAATATTTATTGATTAATTTTATATACTTGTCATTCGAATTTGTTATGTTTTAAAGTTGAAAAATCTACGCTGTGGATAAAAATGTGCGCGATGTAAAAAAAAAAAAAAAAAAGAAGAAGAAGAAAAAGGAGAAAAAAAAGAAACGTGTATATCATCCTTGTTTCTAAGTGCTGCATGCATCGTTACCGTATTTTTAAACGGGAAGTAACAGGAAGAATTTTCATTTATTCGCACGAGCAACGTGGATGGGAAATAGTAGTAGTAGTAGTAGTAGTAGTAGTAGTAGTAGTAGTAGTAGTAGTAGTAGTAGTAGTAGTAGTAGTAGTAGTAGTAGTAGTAGTAGTTAGCAACAACTACAGTAGCAGTAGCAGTAGCAATAGCAGCAGCACCAGTTAGCAGTAGCAGCAACAGCGGTATTAAGATTCCCTTATCCTTTACTCGTTCCTCAAGACGCCTGCGAAAATCTATTTCCAGCGATCCAGACGCTCGTAAAACTTTAGTTCGAGACTTTTCTCTTATTCTCTCTTTAAAATCGTATCAACGTTTGAAATCTGAAAAAGTGGAGAGTATCGAAATTGAAAGAGAGAGAGAGAGAGAGGATAGCTCTCTCTGGGGTAATAACAAAATCCAATCAGCCGGTCTCGAGGTAATACAAAATGAAAAATAAAAAGAGCGAGAGAGAGAGAGAGAGAGAGAGAGAGAGAGAGCGAAGGTCAAAAGTCAGGGAGCGGGGATAGGTCGGATCTCGTGTCGCTTGCTCGAGGGTGAATGCACAGTATGTACAACGTATATATTTACACACACACACACACACACACACATATGTGTGTATATATATAAAAATCATCGCTAGTACTACCACTACCACTTCTATCTTCTTCGTGGCTTGGGACGAAGAAACGTTCGCGCACTTGGCAAAGGACGAAAGGGCTTGAAAAAGATAGAGAAGAATAAGAAAGAGAAAGAGAGGAAGAAGGGAGAGAGGGAGGAGGAGTGAGAAAGAGAGAAAAACAGAGAACGAGTCCATGAGCAAGGAAGCATAACGAGGAAAGGGGTGAGGGACTGTGATCGAAGGAGGCGCCGGTAGGATTGGATGGCTTGCGTCTAAAGTAAAAAGAAAAAGACGAAGGAGAAGAAGTGTACATTGCTTCGATGCAATACATATATGTATATATACTTATATTTCTATTTATTTATTTGTATGTATTATATATGATATAAATGTATGTACGAAATATCTATAACGTGTATTATACATTGTTATACACGTATCCTTATCATGTATATATATATATATATATTTTGATGAATACAATCACATATATATTAACATGTGATTTGTATATTAGTAATTTGTAATATGTGTGTGTGTGTGTATGTATATATGTATATATATATATACACACATGCACGTTTAATAAGTATACATAGATTTGTATTGTACTATATATATATTCTACATACAGATAAGTATAAATGTGAGTGTGTTGGGAACGATACGGTGGGACAGTGGGAGGTATGGTGGGGAGATGGGGAGATGGGGTTAGATCCGTAGCTCTGGCTCGGGTCGTGCCTCGCGTTAGTTGACTTTCGCTCCTCGAAACGCGTCGGCGCGTCGCGTTTCCTTCTTCTCGACGACGCCAGTAGCGCAACCTTTCCTCCCTCGCCTGGTCATCATTGTCGTTATCGTTGTCGTCGTCCTCGTCGTCGTTGTCATCGTCGTCGTCGTCATCGTCGTCATTGTTGTTATCGTTGTCGTTGTCATAAACATTGTCGTTGTTATTGTTATTGTTGTTGTTGTTGTTGTTAAACGATTCCTATGAATTTAATTACTCGCATCGTTCTTCTCCTTTCTTAGATGTTTTAGTTTTCTTTTATCTTTTTTTTTTTTTCTTTTTTACTCTTTTCTTTACGGTGACGACAAATCCATTGCACTGTTGTTCCCCTTTGGCAAAGGTCAAAGGTCGTGCGTACACCGTGTGGCCTCCTTGCAAGGCTTGCGTTCCCTTTTTGTATATATCCGTCTCTTTCTCTCTCTCTCTCTCTCTCTCTCACACACACACACACACATACACACGCACACATACGCATACACATACATAATCGCGTTTCTCTGCTGAGTCCTACGCGCTTTTATACATGTTAGCGAGCGAGCGCGGTTAAGGCAAAGGAGGAAGGAAGTGCGAGTGAGTTCACAAGAGAGTGAGAAAGAAAGAGTGAAGGAGAGAGAAAAAGAAAGAGAGAGAGAGAGAGAGAGAGAGAGAGAGAGAGAGAAAGAGAGATAAAAAAGTTACTCCCTCACGCAATTTCCTTCGAGTATAAACGTCGACTCGATTTCCTTGAGCGTCATCATCCTGATTTTCAATGGAAGAGATCGAAATATCGATAAGAAGGTATATATTCTACAAGGATTTCTACCTTTTATAGTAGCATCGTGGGATTTTTGTTTATCTACTTGTCAGTGAACAATATTGAAGTTATCAATAATTAAAGGTAGAAAAAAAGAGAATAGAAGAAGAAGAGATACTAAGAACGAAAGAAAAAGTAGAGAGATCAGATTTACAAGAGGATAGATATCATAATGATGATGATAAATAATAATACGAGATAATTATCTTCATTTTTGGTATTGTATAGACATATTAATGAATTACATAAGCACGTTGACCGACAGTGAAAAATCATAGATCGTATATACGTATATACATATATATGTATGTGTGTGTATGTGTCCATATATATATATATATATATATATATATATATATGATCATATACTTACATATATATATAGGTCATCGATAGAGAAAATTTCCAAGGAAGGTCGTCGAAAACGATCGTTGGTTCGTTTCTGGTCATAGATACGCACGTCGGCCGATGTAGTTAAAGCAAACGCGTATCGATCGCTCGTCTTAGATGCCAACAACAACGACCACGATGAGAAAAGAAGGTCTTGCCTTTAATGCACTTTGAAATCCTTTAAAGAAGAAATAGTTAGAAACATTTCTTTTTTCTTTTCTTCTTCTTTTTTTTTCTTTTCTTTTCTTTTTTTTTTTTTCTTCATCAATCTACGTCCGCATCATCTGTCGGCGGCAAAATAATAATAATAATAATAATAATAATGATGATGACGATGAGGGATGGAGAGAAAGGAAAGTGCTGGATAATACGACGGATTCTCATTGTCAGAAGGAAGAAGGATCAACGATCGAGCGATCAAGATCATCGTCGTTTCGTGATAATGAGTCCTCGAGCATGCTCGAGCAGTAGCTTTTAACCGCATCTATCCGTCTAACTCGTTTATCTGTCTGTTTCTATCTCTGTCTCGCTTATTCTCAGTTTCTCTCCCTCTTTCCCTCTCTCTCTCTCTCTCTCTTTTTCTCTGGCTCTCTATTTCTCTCTCATTTACTCGATCACGCTCACTCGCTCTCTCTTTCTCTCTCTCTCTCTCTCTCTCTCTCTCTCGCTCTGTCAGACTGGTGGTGTAATACACATACTCGTCGTCAACGTCCGGCGTTTAGTATGAATCGAGGAGAGAGGAAATGACGACGATGGTAACTCGCGAGAAGAGAAGAGAATAAGGGACCAAATATTCATCAGATATTCCAACGAATAAGTAACACCAATGATTAGTCTACATTTTGCCTTTCAACGTGGGACCACGTTTATTTAATTTTTAATATTAATTCATTATCATCATTTATATGATATTTGATTGTATTTTCTAATTAAACGAAATAACGCGCGGACGCGCGCGCGCACGCGATCCTTGCGTCATAACGACAAAACAAGAATCAACATGATGGATTGGGGAATAAGACGTAAGTTATTAAACTACTACTACTACTACTACTACTACTACTACCACTACTACTACTACGAACATTGAGCTACGATCAATTTAAAAAAAATCAATTCAACCTTGAAGATTTATTTTAAAAAGTCCCGGACGTCTGACATTTTGTTTCTCATTCCATTTTCTTTTTCTGGTTGTTTTCTTTCTTTTTTCTTCTTCTTTCTTTTTTTGTCGTTGGTGATCTTTCATTCTTTTTTTTATCTCTTGCAATTTAACGTGAACGTTACGGTGGCCTGTATCCTACCATCTTTATCTTCGCGTCATTGCCCTTACTTTCCCTCGGCTGTCTTTAATTAATTCGGATAACCAATGTCCCATTGTATACGGCTTTTTTTTCTCTCTCTCTCTCTCTCTCTCTCTCTCTCTAATCCTTTTTATTTTTTTTCCACCGTTTAAGACAATAGACAATTGTGTTGAGAAATTTGCGCAGTCTATGAGATCTCTTTTTGGGCGTTTCTTCGTAATCGTCAGCATGTTTATATAATATACATATGTAATAATAAAGAAAATGTAGAAGAAGAAAGAGAATGAAATATGGAAGAAAAGGGAAAGAAAAATATATATTATGAAGAAGAGAGAGAAAGAAAGAAAGAAAGAAAGAAAGAGAAGTATTGCGCGCGATGACTATGCTATAAACGGTCTGTCTCCTCTACCGTTTTCCCTTGATGCATGGAGACAACTCTGATAGTCAGTTAACTCTTCTTCTTCTTCTTCTTCTTCTTCTTCTTCTTTATATTTCTTTTTATTTCTTTTTTTTTCTTTTTTTTTTTTTTTTCATTTTTTTTTGGTTCTTTTTATTTTATTTTTTTTTCTTTTTATATTTTTTTTTTATTTTTTATTTTTACCGGCGTTCTAAAGCTCTCGCGTGCACGAGAGAAGGATTCCGAGATAAAAGACTAAATATATGTGAACGATTTCCCCCTCTTTGGTAGAACGAGATGAGATATACGCCTTTACTTCGGTCAAGTATAGCAACTGAACGATGTTCATTGAACGGAGAACGCTTTTCTTCTGTGTGTTTACATTAACTCTTTATGAACAGTGTATAACTTTGAAAATTGTTTCTTTTTTCTTTTTTCTTTGTTTTTTTTTTTCTGTTTTTTTATCTTTTGTATTCGTTACAAAATATTAAAAGAAAAAAATCTTAGTTTACACACGAAACATGAATTTTTTTTTATACATATCGTTAAATAATATAATCTAATTTATATTAATATTTGTAATATTTATATTATAATACTGTATATTTTATCTGATATTAATAATGCATATTAGTATTATAAATATTAATAAATGTAATACCACTAGTAGTATCTTGTTTAATAGGAATATATTTTATATTAGTAATATACTGTATATATAATACTAATAATGAATTAATAGAAATTTATAGTACGAATTATATACAAAATATTATAAATTTTGTATATAAAATATCTCTTTGGACGCTATTATATAAAAAACGAAAAAAAAAAACAACAAGAAAAAAAAATTAAATTTGTATATATCAGAAAAATAATGATATATAAACATTTCGATTGTTGTCATTTATATTTTTTATATATTTTTTCTTTTTTTTTTTTTTTTTTTTCTTTTTTTTTTCGATTTCAGGATCAATCATGTTTCACGTGAGGAGGAGACCGGCAGATTATGTGCCTCGCAAACGTAAAAAGAAACCTTCCGGAAAATGGAACGAATTAGATCATAGGTATTTGAAATAGATTGATTTAATTTATTGATAAATTATTATTATATTAGAAAATTTGTTTTGTAATATAATTTATCATTTTAATTATTAGATATGAAGATGAGAGACTACCATTCTTATTGGAACTTAATCCAGATGGTACCGATATTCCTAACGGAGCGGGTGTCAGGTATCGTTTGCAACCAAACGTGACGGAAGTTGGATCGGAACGACCCTTCGGTCCGCAAGGCGTGCAATCTCAAACTTTAACTCTCAGTGGACCTACCGTTATGCCAAGGCACTGTGTTATAGCGTTTACGGAAAATATCGTCACTCTGACGCCATGCTCAAGGGACGCTCATACTTTCGTGAACAATCAACGAATACATCAGACTACCATACTCCAAGTATGTCTTTGTTTTACTGTTTAGTCTCTTTGGAATCATTAATCGTAAGCTAGGTCATCACGCTGCTGGAATGTTAACTAATGAAAGAGAGATTTTTTCCTCCTTATTTTTTTTTTTTTTTTTTTTTTTTTTTTTTTTTTTTTTTTTTTTTTTTTAAGTCTTCACTTAATCTTATATTTACTTAGATGGTCATAGAATGTGTCTACAAAAAATATAACCATGAATGGTAGAGTCTGTTGAAAGTTATCGAAATAAGTTCTTTTGAGTTGATCAATAAGAACTCTTAAAATAAAAAGGAAGAAAAAGAAAAAAAAGCAAAAGAAAAAGAAAAACAAACAGAAAGAAAAAAGTAAGGAAAGGAAAAGAAAAGAAGATATAAGGTATCAAGAACTTGTTAAATTGTTGTTTTTCTCAAGGGAACTATAAAAAAAAAAAAAAAAAAAAAAAAAAAAAAAAAAAAAAAAAAAAAAAAAAAAAAAAAAAAGAAAAAGAAAAAAAAAGAAAAGAAACAAAGAAAAAGAAATAATAAATCAATATTTTCTAAGAATAGATGTCTACCTGTATGAAGAACTATGTGTTAGAGATAGAAAAAAAAAAAAAAGAAAAGATTTATATTCGTTTCATATAATTTCAAGAAAGATTATCTAACTTCAAAAAATCAAATGACTAAGAGATACATGTGGCATCATACATAGAGAACATTTCTATATATCTTTTATATATATCTGTGTTTAGAATGGAGCTATCATCAAGTTTGGAAGAATGCATACCTTCAGATTCATCGACCCCGCGCCCGATGACCGTATCAGGCAACGTCATGACTCCAATAGACAGATTGAGTACGCATACGACCGGTGAGTCGAGCGATAGATTAACGAGTCTTCTTCTTGCATACACTTATATTAATATACCGATAGATTAATAGATCGGTGCTTCTCAAAGTATGATTTACGAACTCTAAGTTCTATCTAATATATATTTCAATTTGAATTTTTATAACGTATAGATAAATAAAGAAAAAGAGAGAGAGAGAGAGAGAGAGAGAGAGAGAGAGAGAGAGAGAAATAAAGTTAATACATACGAAGAAAAAAATTGTCTGACGATCTCGTTGTCGTATATAAAAAATAATCTTGATTAAAAGATAAAAATGAATTTTAAAGATTAATAAAATTACCTTTGAGAACCACTGTATTAGATATAGATAGTTAGATTATAACTCCGAGTCTCTCACTATAAGCATCGTTTGCTTTAGATTGTTTTCTTTAGTTATATAGATCGCTTAGTTCACGCATATCACGTATATAAGTTGTTGTTAAGTTTATTTATGTTCTTCGTGCTTAGTTCATTTTTTTTTTAGTTTCGCTTTGTATTTTTTGTCTTTCGCACGCGCCGTGGCTTGTCCTATCGTAGACGATCGCCAGATGCTACCAGCCAAGAAGCAAATTCGGACAAGTACAGATCAGGTTCTGGATCACCAAATGGTGGTGGTGGTGGACACGCTCAAAGTCCTGGTCAAACTTCGAATCCACCAAGTCCCACTAAATCTACAGCAGCTAGCACATCGCGTAGTCCCACGCACGGTACTCACGCACCCGAGGTGACTCACAATTATGAAACGACTTTCGACCTGGACGGCAATGTGGAAACAGCGAGCTTAACGAGTAGTAGAGATGGCAACAGGTAACCTGGACGGCGAACGTTTAGATTGATCGACCCATTAAGAGATTTTTATTAGCTCTGTTGTTCTTAACGTTCTGATTCTCATTTAAATCTATTTAAAAGGGGACAAAAAAGAATAGAATTCATTGAATTGATTACACTGATATCTGTACGTTTTGCCTGCCATTGCTTAGAAATTTTTAGCTAATACACGAATATTTTTTTCCTTTATATATTTGTGTATATATATATATATATATACATATTTCTTTTTTTTTTTTTGTAACGATCAATTGTATAAACGAAATTACATTTAATGTATCAAATAGGCATCCCCAATACGATAATCAACCACGAGGGACGGACCCTATTCTACCAGCAGTATTGGAATTCTTAGAAGATACGGAGGAAGCGTTTCTACGTGCTGTTATCACCGACGTAGATCCCTCAGCTCCGCAGTTCAAACTTGCACCGACTTATACCCTTTATTTGGCTGCCAGATATCGTGCTAGCACTCATTACAGACCAGAATTACAACCTACCGAAAGAGCACACCGTTTGACCGTGATGCTTGCGAATATTGCCTTGATGATACAAGGAGTAATTCAGGTAAAACGTATTCCTATTTTTTTTTATTTTTTAATTTTTGTTTAGTAAATGCAATTGTTATATTAAAAAAAATAATAATAATACAAAGCATATACTTGTTTTCTACAATTAAAGTATATATTATTAAAATATATATATATATATATATATATATATATATATATAATTAATATTTATTAAAATTTATTAAGATCCTTTTGAATATAACTAACTAATTAATTACTAATTTGTATTTATTTGTTTCATATATAGGAAAGATATATGGATGCGTCTTCGTTGGCATTTTGGCTTGCAAATGGTTCGGAATTATTGCACATGTTAAAAAGCGACCGTCACGTTGGGGCATTTTCAACGAGAGCTCAAGATATCCTAGCCGATGCCGTTCACGCTGCATTCGCATCTCTGGTGCATTGCGTTTCCCTTGAATTGACACCAGCAATGTCGCAATTCATGGCGGACGCTGATGAGCCCGCTAAGGAAGCTGGTGTTTTACAAATATTCTCGAATACGATGGCTCTATTAAGACGTTGTAGAGTTAACGCAGCACTGACCATCCAATTATTCAGTCATCTTTTTCATGCGATCAATGCAATCGCTTTCAATGCTCTAGTATCTAATGGGAATCTCTGTGTCCGTTGGTTTGGTCGAAGATTAAAAGCTAGACTTAATGCTCTAGAAACCTGGGCCGAGAGGCAAGGTCTCGAATTAGCCAGTCAATGTCATTTGGCAACGATCATGCAAGCTACGCATCTTCTCCAAGCACCGAAATATAACGCCGAGGAATTAGCCACATTGAGTTCTACTTGTTTCAAATTGAATTCTTTACAAGTAAGAGCTTTGTTGCAAAAATATCAACCGGCTGCCGATGAGCCACGACTTCCCGCTGAGCTCATTGAAAACGTTGTCAGGGTATGTTCTTTTTTTTTTTTTTTTTTTTTTTTTTTTTTTTTTTTTTTTCAATAAAATATTTATTTCAGACAAATGAAATGCTTCTTTTTACGTTGAACGCCATAAAACATCTTGATGAACACGTTTATATAAATATATATATATATATGTATAGGTAGCTGAAAGTGTCGCTGACACTCTTGCACGCGCCGACGGACGTGAAATACGTTTGGAAGAAGAATCAACTTTGGCGTTGGCATTGCTATTGCCAGAGGATGGTTATAGTTGTGAGGTAATAAGAGGTGTACCACCGGGATTGGTTGAATTTCTATCACCCTTGCAGCAAGAAGGTTTCTGTCGAATGGCACCTCAACCTACTAGTAGTGGTTACTGGACTATATATATGATAGATCATCATACGAACGTATGCATCCTCATTTATTTATTATCATCTTGTTATCCGTGTTTTCGCATAATCATATAAAAAAGATTTTTATTCGTAGCTTCGTAGTCCAAGTGCAATGAGTAATAGATCAGGTGGCTATACTGGACACGTTGGACAAAATCAAGGTCAACCAGAAATACATATCATAAAATTACATAAGTCGACCAATGGTATGGGTTTGAGTATTGTTGCTGCTAAGGTATTGATAAATTTATACGATTAATAAGGCTTATTAAAATTGTCCAGTATGTTTCAATTATGCAAAATTTATTATTACACAGGGTGCTGGTCAAGATAGATTAGGCATTTATATCAAAAGTGTTGTTGCCGGTGGTGCAGCAGACGCGGTAAATATTTAATTTATCGATCTGCTTCTTTAACCCTTTAAAAAAAAGTCATATCGGATCTCTAATATGTTTTTTTTTTTTTACATCATGTTTTTAGGACGGAAGATTAGCTGCTGGTGATCAATTACTTAAAGTAGACGGACAGAGTTTAGTAGGAATAACGCAAGAAAAGTTAGTTAAAAATCATATTTAATTTCTAACATCAATATTATTTCTTTAATTTTACTTTATCCTTTATTTTATTATATATCAGAGCTGCTGAGTATCTAGTTCGTACGGGACCAACGGTGACGCTAGAAGTTGCTAAACAAGGCGCGATATATCATGGACTTGCTACTTTATTATCTCAACCGTCTCCTATAATGACGAGGGGTACGTATTTATTTAATAATCTATTGATTAACTCGAAGGTTACGGTGCGTCCAAACAACTACGTCGTACGATATCTATGATCTAATAATGTAAAAATAAACGATTAAAAATCCTTTATATATATATATATAAAATATATATAAAATATCCACCCTACAATGTAAAAAAAATCAACAATCGCTTTGCTTATTTTCTTCTCAAAAGCTTGACTAACGCTTAACTAACCTATTGTTTGGAGCAGCACATAAGGCCAGGCCAAAGTCAGAACACATAAAAAATCCCGCTAGACCTCCGGAAGTGTCCGTGCCACCATCTACGTCACACTCGATGGGCAATCTCTTGTCCGTACCATTGCAGGGTGCTACTTCTCAAGAACACTATGTTGGCTGGGACGTAGAACAATCCACATTACCAGGTGCGACAGCTTCACAACTTCCCAAAACGAACTTGTATCTTAACGAATACGAGCGTCGCTCTCTCAGTCCTTCGCCCTCTTATCCATTAACGCAGAATCCGGATCAATGGCGTAATAATTTCGTCAAGACGCGATTGACATCTGTTTATCCGGTTAGAGATGTCGCCGACAGGTTTAACGAAGAACAAATGCCACCGGGAAATTGGCATACTTTATCAACGATTCCTATTATTCAAGAATCGGAAGGAATACAATTGTCTATACCTTGTAGTATTCCAAGACAGTGTCCTCACGAAATAAAAAATAGTTTCGAGTTCCCTGATACTATTCTACCAGCAACGTGTGAACATCGAGATGAGAGTATGTCCGGGTTAACTTTTAAAGAAATTGATAATAAAGAAGATCATACGATTAAGGATCATTGGATTTGTCCTTTACACGGGGATAATTATGTGAAAAGAATCGATACGATTCCTAAGGTTTGTACGTCGTCAATTCCATTCGGTGAGAAATGTTTCGACTCTATTCCTTATATCGATCAGACTGATGACAATTATCCGGATGCTTACGAAGAATCTGAAGATAATGATGAATGTAAGAATAGAGAGGAGGAGGAGGAGGAAGAAGAAGAAGAGGAACATAGCGTTTTGTCTAGTGATGCTCGGCAAGACGAGCCAGGTAATCAAAAATCTTTTAACGATTTATTTTCTTTCTCTGCCGGATGTAAAGGTGCTCATACCCATGAATTGGGAGCACGTGTAGAAATATCTGGCATCATATCGAAAGAACAATGCACGGTTTGTCAATGTTCCTTAAACTCGAGAAAAAGTATGGAAAGTCAAACGAGCCATGCCGATGATTCTCCGAAACTCAGTTTATCGTCGAAAAAATTATCGTCTAACGAAATTGAAAGTAACAGCGATAACGACGAGGAAAATTATTCCAATGTTTTTACGGATACCACCGATCAAAACGATGAACAGGAATTAAGTACCTCCGAATTAATTTCGAAAGACGATGAAATAATAACTCCCGAATTAATTCTTGATTTGAGCGGAATGAATGACGACGCGGTTTCCAGTGACACGTCTAGCACAGGAAAATTTTGGAAATCGCCCGACGAGGTACGTTTAGGTTGCGGAAGAGTAGCTACCTTGGCTAAACATTTTTCAGCGTTAGGTGACGGCGGATTGATCAAAATGAGGTCTATGAAATTGACACGTTCCAGACAATTCGCGTCTGAACCAGACATTACGTCACCGAGAAATTCAACGACCGAAATAAGGGAATCGGCGAATTGTAAAATGTTCAAATCTGAGTCCGACTTGTGTTACGAGGACAAGAGTACGCAGGTGTCGCCTGAAAGACAATATAACGTTTATATGCATAACACCAACTTGATTACGGAAGATGGAAATAATGATGATAAAAACGTGACGATTGAAGGTAAAAAAAAAAAATTGTCATTGGAAGAGCAACGACATATAATAGAACAAATCAAAGAATTTTCTAATCTTGACAATGCCAATGCACCTTTGTGTTTACCCCAAGAAAATCAAATTGCCGATTCCTTAGAGAATTCAAAGGGATCCTGTAAATCGTTGAATAATAAATCAATAATTAGCGTTACTGAATCAAAATTGTTGGTAACATCGAAAAAATCTCGAAACTCGTCGTTGGCGTCGTCCTCGTCTAATGCAGAATCTCTAAATAACAATTTGTCTCAGAAATCAGAAACGAAACGTAAAAAACATAGTGTTTGCAAGCTAGCAAGATGTTGTTCTCTCAAAGAGTTATCATCTTCCGACGGAATGAAACACGATGGAATTAATTTGACTCCTGCTCTTAGAAAATATTTCGTTTTCCCAGCACGTTCTAATAGAGTGGTTTCAGCGCCAGATATCTCGAAGAAAGCTACCGCTATGCTCTATCTACGTTTAATAAAACATCATCACGATAATGACGGTAATTTTACGGTTCATGGTACCTTGTCGATTGGAAAGAAGGAAGAAGAAAAAAAAAAAGGATCTTTAGCAAGCTCGAATGATGGCCTAAATTCTAATTCATCTCTTTCACGATCGTCAAAATTATCATTCAGTTGGGAAAATTTGCAAAGTGAGAAAAGTGATATAAATGATAAAAAATGTCAAACGCCGTTATTAAATGGGCATCGATTGTCGAAGAGTCATCAAGAGATTCATAAAAAAAATATTACATCTCAAGATGACGATAGCCAAACGTCGAGGAAACTTATGTGTCGTAGTTGTTGTTCTATGAGCGGAAGCTCGTCTTTTAAAAAAAAAATATCAAAAGATGATTTTCGTGTAATCGGCGATACAACGACGATAGACATTGAAGGTAATTTCTATCTTGGCCGTACGTGCAAAACAAAATCTAAATCGTCACGTTCGATCGGCCATAATTCCTTTAATATCGTCGAAAAATCTAAAAGTGACCCGGACATCTCGCAATCTAAATCAACGTCTAGATCCAGAAAGGAGAAACGAGATATTCACGTATTTCCATCGTTGGAAATCGGTTCCGCTTCGCGTAAGCAGGCACAAATTACAACGTTCATAGGATTTATGTTGTCTTCCGTTTCGATACAATTATTGCACTTTTCTGTCTCCCCCCCCCCCACCCGTCCCCCCTGTTCACCGTGGTTTTACGTTGAAGACCGACAAATTGCTTTTTATGATTAATTTTTTCTTTCCTTTTTTTAATCTCTGTGATCGATTGCTAATAATACACCAAATTCGAATAACTTATTCTCTTTCTTCCATCGTTTTTTTTTGTTTTCTTCTTTTTATATATTTATATATTTTTATTAATATTTAATTATTTTAGGTTTTATGATAATGAATTTATTTTGATTAATATTATTCGTCGTTCAGCAACAATAAAATGCGTTCGCTTTTCATAATGCATCTGCATTCTGTCGTGTATATTGCATAATGCAACATGCATCGTACATTCTAAAGACACTTGCATGAAAATCAAAGAAATTAGAATCTCTTGTTCTCACTATTTAGGATTAGTTCTATAATTATCATCGTTTGAGTCTGTTGTTATGCTATGGAACATGCTCTTCTGAATCAAATCGTTTATACAAAGTGCTTTTATCTAAAAACCATTTTCCATTTACTAACGAGTCATACATAAATACATACATGTATGTATATATGTATATATATATATGTATATATATATATATATATTTATATGCTCACATGTATATGTGAACATGTTTTGTGATATGAAGCATGTCATACTTATTTCATTATATAAATAATAATATTTATCAAATGGTACAGTATGATATGTAACAATAAGTATAAACATAATGATACAATTAAATAAAAACAAAAATATGTTTTATAGTCGCATGTATAATATAGATGCATGTAAATTTATATTATTACATCATGTGCCACGAGCAAAATGTGCTATGCTATTGTGTTAATTCGTAATAATGTTTTGTTTGTGCATCTTGTGCTATCGCAGGGCCTCGCCGCATGAGCGAACGTGATCTTTCATCTAGACTTGGACGTGAAACGATTCCCCAACAAATTCATAGCAGCAAGTCCGTCCCAGCTTTGCACAGTAAGTAATCCCTGATATGGTTCTACAAAAAGTTTGGCATAAAATTTCTTTTAAAAATTATTCGAAATTATATTAAAAGAAAAGACGATTGTGTAATTCAATGTTCGATTATTTAAAATTTAATCAAAAAGCGTGATGTTTGGAAAGATCCTATCGATTACCTTTACTTGTTTGGAAATCTCTTTTACTCGGTCTAAACTATTAGTGCTTTTTGTTCTTTTGTGATAGAACCAACTCAGGATAGTGTGTGTATTGATCATTTGCATAATCGCTCTGAGTCATAACATTTGGCTTTTATCTCTCTACACTATTTCATATTGCGCTTATCACATTTACATGTTAAAAAAGCATCGGACAACATAGAGACAAGTGTTATCAATCATTTGTATTAATTTAAACGAACATAAAAAGATTCGAACGGGTTGTAATCTAATACGAATGCAACTTTTCACTTGTTGATACATTTTTATTCTGAGATTAATTCGAAAGAATGTGATATAGATATGGGGGCCGAAGGGAAACAACAACATGAAATCTTCAATCCGGGTTATAGTAGAGCATCATCGAGTAATAGCGTTACACCACCGGTTCAACCATCTCCGATGCCTGCTATGAACGGAGCTTCATGCCTACGCTCTAGGTAAAATGATCATCATAAATTTCTTTCTGATACGTTTGTCGGCATAATATATACGTAAAATTGTCATTGGGTTTTTTTTTTTTTTTTTTTTTTAGATCGAGCCATAATTTGCACGATCCAACGAGAATTGGGGCATTACCTCCGACTGGTTTGGTTAGCAGGCAACAATCCTCGCCAAACTTAAATCCAAATCAACCTCATGGATCTTTCCAAAATAGTTTACAAAATAACGAAGCCGAAAGATTCTATCAAAACTTGAGCGTTTATAGAAATCAAGATTCTACAGGGAAACAACAGCAGCCAAGTTTATCGCAGCAACACATGGAGGAGAGGTATAAATTCCAATAACATTTCTGGCCTGGCTTCTGAATAAATAATTAATCCATTGAATGAGACGAATCCCTCGTAATCTCGTCAAAATTCGATCCTACATATCAGTTTATTTTAGGAATACGTTACACACGCAACGAAGCTCTAGAGGATCACAAAATTCTTTGAATCGGCCTCCTGCGCAAGAATTGAATCAGGGAAGAGATAGACCGATATCTGCTCATATTCCTCAAACCCAACAACAAGGTTATTCCGGTAACCAAATGCAACATCAAAACGTGGTTCCGCCTAGATCACAATCCTCGCGAGATATAATACGTCAGGAAGCTAAGCTTCAAGAAATGCAGGAAGAAGTTAGAAGACGTGAATTACGCGGTGGTGCACCGATGATCAATCAATATAGACCAAATACATATAGTATGAGACCGGCAAATGCTAATCAAACGGCTGGTATTGTACCTGCCCGTGCTCTCGTTTCAAGACCATTGGGTTCTACACCTAATTTAGCAACAACGTCAGCAACGAGACAACAAATGGGACCAACGTATGGTCATCCTGATGCTGCTTATTCCCAGTATGGTCAATGTAACAAACATCCGACTGCTGGTATGAGTCAGTATGGGCTAACATCCAAAGGAAAGGCAGAACCAACTCGTCATATACCAACTATTGAATCTGGAAAGGAATCTCTCGCGGTTCAAGATTCTACTAGATCGCATTATGACCATAATCGTCAATATATGACTTCTCAGAATGGATCACATTATACTCATGTACCACCTGATCTACGAAATGATCAGTATTCAAATGACAATACTACTATAATTCAAGATAACGTCGAAGGAAATTCTTTTAATACCGCTGAAGTACCACCAGCAAGACCTGCTCTTCCTGAAGATGGGTATAGGGAAAGTCCACCACCTCCACCACCTAATACATTAACTCATCCATTGTATAATAATCAAGCAGATTCTAGGTATTTTACCATTTAATTTTATTTATTTAGCTGATGTAAAGCAAACCTTATTTAAAAATTATATATAATAATATTCGATTGTTTAGGTATACCGCAAGTATGCAAGACCCACCAAGAGGTGGTTATTATCCGGCAAGTGGAACAGGGACAATGCAACAACCTCGACAATATCAATATAGTGCTAGTAATCCTTGGCAACGTGAAGAACGTGAAAAGGTATTTTAAAGAATTTTATATAAAAAAAAACGGTATCACATGGTTATCCGATTAAATTATTATAGGAACAAGCTCGAAGAAGAGAAGCAGCTAGACAATGGCGCGATCAGCAAATTGCGGAGTTAAGTGCTTTACCTCACCGAACTCCTCAACAAGATGAACAGCTACGTGCTCTTCAATTGGAACGAGATTTCCAAAAAAGAGCAGAAGAAGCTGCCAATCAACAGGATGACGACGACGAGTGTAATGACATTGATACTGAAAGTATACCACAGCCTCAAGGTTTATTGAGTGTAGCTAATTCTCAAGAAAGAACGAACACAGCAAGTCAGCAACATACGTTGTCGAGGGCAAACGTAAATAATCAATCGATAAGAGGTACACCGCCTACATCGCAAACTGTTAATAGTCCACTCTCTCCAAATGCTGCTGGAAATTCGTGCCTAGTACAAAATGATAATTCCGGTTTAATGTATTTACAACAACAACAACAACAACCACCACCACAACAGCAGCAACAACAACCACCACCACAACAGCAGCAACAACAACAACAACCACCACAACAACAACAATCACAACAGCATACTAATCAATCTCAAAGTAATACAGTACAGTTACCTAGCTCGTCAAATTATAGTTCGTCCTTGTCTCATATTGGTAATATTCAAAAAACATATACAACTCAAAATAATGAAGAAAGAGAAACACAACAGCGTCGAATAGAAGAAATCAGAAGGAAAGAATTCGACGAGAATCAAAGACAAAGAGAAGAAGAAAATAGGCATCAACAACAACACCAGCAGCAACAACAACAGCAACAGCAACAACAACAACAACATATTCAGCAATTATACAAACAACAACAACAACATATGCAACATTATAGGAATCAACAAGCATTGCATCCAAATATGCTAAGATTAGATAATTTAGTTATCAATGGGCCTAACACGTCGCCGTGTAAGTAAAATGTACACACCCACACACACGATTTATTTTTATCTGCTTTGACTAAACAAGAAATTTGATTATTTTTTTTTGTATTTAGCTTTGCAAAATGGAAATACCGATGCACCTCCACCACCAGAACGTGGATCTAGTTACGCAGTGATGTCTCAACAAAGTGCACTTAGGTCGAACAGTTCGACCTCTTCAAATATTGCCTTAACACCTCTAACATCTTCGACGATTAAGAGGGTTTCTTTTCACGATCCAAACGCAAACAATGAAACAACACCACGCAATGTCATATCTGGAAATTTAAATACTTCGTCCTCGATGGGCATGGTCACTATTAGAGAAGATCCTAATGTAAGATCTCTTATTTTCTAAATTAATCAAAGATAAGTTCGCATATATATTTATAAAAACATATTACGCGAGTTTGATGTCGTTTTTAAAAATCGTATCAATAAAACAAAGAATATTGTAGATTCGTTTTTACAAAGGATATAAAAGTTACAGAACACATAGGTGTGAACAAATTTGCAAACAATCGATCTCACTTTGATTTGATTTTTGGCACTCAAAATATGGCTTATGCACCAAACGAGAGCAAAAAAAAGAAAAAAAAAAAAAAAAAAAAAAAAAAGCACATATTTAAATAATATTATGACACGTAAAAATACACGTATTGTGGACATGAATTAATTGATTAAAGCTTTGGCAATATACACAAGAATTATTGTAACTTATATATATATATATATAGATCCTGCTTAACGTCTAAAAATTATTATACACGATATAACGTAAGATATATTTATTCATTAAATATGCATATATATTCTCTCGTAATGCAACCCCATTGGCAGATGTCAACGTAAGGTATACATACATATATAACACTATTACGCTGTGATTTGCCATAAAAATTACATATATATATATATACATATATCGTTCGCAGTTTTGCATGGAATACACTTTTCAAATTATATACCAGTAATACATTCGCGCAATCATCATTTTGTAAGTTAACGCTTTTAATATATTTCAACTCATTGTAAATTTATCTATCTATATATTCAATGTTATACATCTCATTCGCTGCTATTTTACATGTATGTGCTAAAATTTTTCATGTTTGCAATATAGCTTATTGATGATACAAAATTTTGCGCATTTGCCAAGTAATATTTGTATATGCATTGTTAATGTTTGATGATGTAACAAGAAATATTTTATCTATTTAAAGTTATAATTTATATATGTGTATATATATATATATATATATGTATCTCTTTTTCTATTTTGTTCTCAGAATTTTATCAATGATGCTGAAAATCTATTAGCGTCTCCAAAATCTCCGGAAGGTCCTGGCGTTCCGTTTGTTAGCGCCACACCTGGTGTTATTGGTGCACAAGAAGTATACAAGTTAGTTTTGCAAACATTCAATTTTGTCGTACTTTACAAAAAATATATCGATTTTAAACATTCAATGTTTTTTCTTTTTTTTTTCTTTTTTTTTTTTTATAGAGATCCACGACAGAAACGTCTCGCTGAAAAACAAAAACAACAAAATTTGCAAATGGGCGCGGTACCCGAGAAGCTAAGTTTCAAAGAGAAAATGAAAATGTTTGCCATGGAAACAGGAGAGGATGGTACGCCACGAGACAAAGTGAAAATATCACGAGCCCAACGTGAAATTGATAACATCGGTGGCCCTCTTAGTCCTAATAACAATACCACGAAAGGCTAAGTGTAACGCAATTTCGTCCTATATATTCTTATAAATTATTTACGAAAATGTATACTACATAATTTGTAGTTATGATCAAGTTTCATTTCTTGATCATGAATCATCAACTAACAGAAGAGCCATTCTATATATCTCTTTATAAAGCTTATATATATACTTATTAAAAAAAAAAAAAAAAAAAAAAAAAAAAAAAAAACGAGGGAACATAGAAAAAAAGAAACAATAGTTTCATCTCGACATTTTAAGGGATGCCTTAATTCTAAAAAAAAGATTATATCATAATATCGTTATCGTATTTTTCGTCTCTGATAGACGTATATATATAAAATTCTTAAATATTCAATGATTTAAGAGTTTAAAAGAAAACAAATGATTGAAATTATACAGAGTGTTAGTCAAAAGTTCTTGGGTGATTATGAAAATCGATTTTTTTTTCGACAATTTTTTTAACGATATTTTTTTCTTTTTTTTTTTTTTTTTTCATATTATAAAACTACGAACATAGCTTTTAAAATGATACAAATCTAAATTGCAAGCCAACAAAAAATCTCAACAAAGGATAATTAGTTTTTAAAATCACTTAGAAACTTTCAACTCTACCCTGTATATACATATTTGAGATAGAAATTGATTACTTTATGAAATATATAATTATCGGGATCAAGTTTTGAATGAAAATAATATAATATTATCCATGTTGATCGTCGAAAGAGAATAATAGAATTTGGCAGCCATATTTTAAAGTCTTGAAATTATACGTCGACGATAATATCCTACATTTGTTAATGCCGTCTCTTCGGTGGACCAACTTAATTCTAATATTTTATGATGATGTAGTATTTAAGGTGTAGCTTTTGAAAATATATACGGGAAAAACAAAAGAAAGAAAGAAAGAAAGAAAAAACTCATTAAAGAGTAAAATTCTTGGTCGGTGACATTTCAATGAACCAATCAGAATGTACCTCACACGATTGTACATAGGCTGAACATAGCCGTCCGTTGCTTCTATTGTTTGATATTTATATTTATATACATTTGTATGTTTGTTGTGTGCGTGTATGTATGTGTGCGTATGTGTGCGTGCGTGCCTGCATAAAAAAATAACGCGAAATATCAACTACATCATATTATATTTCTTCTTCTTTTTTTCTTTTTCATTAAACTACAGCATAGCAATTTTAATGTGTGAGTACTGTACAAAATACACAAAGAAAAGCGCGCGTACATAGCTTTAATAAAGCAAATTATATAGGTAGTCGTAATAATACTCCATATAAGAACCGAATATGCTTGTACAATATATATATATATATATATATATATATATATATATATATATATATATATATATATATATATAAATATATTTATAAGAGCTTATGAGATCGTAAAGAAAACAGAAAAAACGAGATAAATGTTACGAAATTGTTCATGCGTTAGAGGGGTCGTTCACCTAATTCTTAGGTGATGGCAAGCAAAATACGCATAGATGGTTTTTAAATATATTGTACAAGAGAGTTACAGAACAATATTAAAATATCTGAATAATAATCAATAGAAATGTGAATTATATTGTCTAAAATGTAGAAATTTATATAAAAAAAAAAAAAAAAAAATTGCAAGTAACTCATATATTATATATATATATATATACACACACACACACACACACACATATCTGTGTACAGGCATCAAAAGTTCTTAAAAGATTTTGAAGAAATCGTATAGCTTATTATTGTAGAGAATTACAATACAATAATCTTTATAATGTGAAAAGACAGTGTGTGTACGGTTATTCAACATATCTGTGAACATTCATAAAGTTTATTAATTTTCAAACAAATATTATTTCATTATTTTTATAAATTAACCATTGTTTTATTAATTTTATTTATATATTCATTATATATAAACGAATGTATATTTGATTTGAGTAGAGATTTATGTACCGAAAGGAATGTAAAAATGACTTTAATTATTGCATTATATAAAAATAACGTAAAATTATTTACGTTTCATTTTGAATGTCCACAGAATTGAGAGAGATTATCGATTCACTACTGTAACGAAATATAAGTATCGTGGAAGAGTCACTTTTTAATAAAAAGTTTCCTGCAAACTTTAGTTTGATAAATCTTACAAAACAAAACACATAGCAATATTAGTAGTTAAAAGAAAGAGAGAAAAAAAAACGCGTTAATAATGACTGTTAATCTGGCAAGCAACGACCGGTCGAGTCGAACATACATACTTGCTAGTATATAATATTCCTTGTATTTGAACAATTGTTTCTCAAAATATGAATTCACGTAATTACGTATGACGTTGTATTTGTCTAGGTATATATATGCTATGTATTCTTGTACCTTTGAAATCTTTAAAGAGAACATACAAAATCAACGCTCTCTTGTTCTGATATATTCAAATATATATTATTAATGATAACATTATAAAAATGTTCCTATGAAATATGTATGTATATATACATATATATATATATATATATATATATATATATATATATATACACATATGTTTTTAGGACAGAACAGAAAAAGGTACTTATATAAGTGTATGTTGAAAAAAAAAATATATGACTCTATGAAAATATTCTTTGAACAAGACTTTAAAAGAAATATTCAACGAAATATATAATTCATAAATCTAATCGATTACAACGATCGTGTTAAAGTTTTGAAAAGTAATTATTGTTCTATTGCAATTAATGCAGAATATATCGTTTGCAGTTCTCACAAAGATGGATACGACTCTTCCGGCGTTTATTTAAGTTTGCAAAAAGTATTTTTTTATGTTTATTATTATTATTATTATTATTATTATTATTATTATTATTATTATTATTATTATTATTATTATTATTATTATTATTATTATTTTCTTTTTAGTACATTTTTAGACTTTTAGAAACTGACCGTGATATGTCGTGCAGCTCATTAAGAAATTTTCGTTAAGAAGGCAATCGAATCTATGTAATTTTATGCGTTAAGATTGTTCGATTGTAACATCAAGAAAAATAATTAAATGTGTTTGTTTAGGATCTAGGTTTTGGCCCGTATTCCGAGCGTTTAATGTAGAAACGATATGAAATATTTTTGGAAAATAAACAAATGCTTTAGAACTGAGGAATTTGTTAGAACGCTTCGAATACGGACCTTCAGCTCTTTATACAGCCATATATCGTTAAGAGATAGTGATATATGTTCATTCTCGATCCTGTATTGCCCATGTGTCCTTAAATAATATACAAGTATATAATTAGTAGAATGATTTTTTACCTATATAAATAGTTCACATACATTTGGTTTAAACTTTAGGCCAATGAGAAAGAGAGAGAGAGAGAGAGAGAGAGAGAGAGAGAGAAAAGAAAAGAAAAGAACTACGTTTATTTAGTTTAACACAGCGATTAAAGTCGATGCAACGATTATCACTGTTAATTTTCATTTCAAAATTTTTCTTTTTTATATTCAACTTTTTATTCGAAATAATTCTATTAAAATAAATGGGCAATGTTTATTGACAAGTGTTTTTAGGCTGGGCAACTTGTTATTTACTACGTATGATTCGCAAAAAGTGAAATTTTACAAGATTATAAAAGAAATATATTCAAGTTGTGCAACTATTTAACGAATAAAAGAAACAAATTCCCTCCTTCGCGTGCGTATAAGTAGATATATGCATGTATAAATAGTATTTGCACTTTGTATTTTGTAATAACATTTTAATTATTCAATTGCAGTGGAGTCGTAGCGTTTGATCTAATTATATATCGAGTTACGGTCACACACAACGATAATTAATAAACGTTTAACTAGCGTTATTACATTTTACCTACGTTAATGATTGCACCTTTAGAAAACGGACTATATTTTTTAATTACTGTATTATGTCAATATATTACAGAGATGATATACTATCATTGACGAAGAAATAAACGTCATATCTGCAGGCAATATGTTTATGGATTTACTTTTTTTCTTTTTCACGAATTCCCTTTTCTCCTCCTCTTTTTTTTCATTTCTTTTTTTTTTTTTATATAATGTAAAATAATTAACATAAAAAAGAGAAAAGAAATAGACTCATAAGAACTTAGATTAGAGCTATTCATTACCCCTACTTTTATAATAATTTATACCGACAATGAAACCAGGCATATTTCTTAATCGAGATTTTGATGAATGAGGTTTCGTTAAAAAAAAAAAAAAATCATGTTATAAAATGATATTTCTTCGTGAATAATTTATGTATAGATGAAAAGATTTTTTAAAAATTCGTTAAAGCGAGGCCCTTAGAAACTAATGGTAAAGTACAAATCTATCTTACCAACGGTTCAAAATAGATCCCTATTTTACCAACAGTATAGATACTGTATAGTATAGATACTGTTGGTAAAATAGAGATCTATTTTGACTATCGATGGTTAGATAATAATTTTATATCAGACGATATGATCGAATTTTTGTAGATAGTAAAAATAATGATACATCTGATAAAAACAAGAAACAAATTATATTGCAAATTGTATTTCTTTGAAAATAGATGAATTAAAATTATTTCTTTATTGTACAAATTTTTCTTACGAATGTGAATATGCTACGATGAAAGTGGTGAAAATCTTTAATCATAAACTGTTCATATTCTTTTTTTTTTTTTTTTTTTTTTTGTAAAGAAAATAAAATTTTTTCATAAATTTGACCAAGTCATTTTCTCGTTCAAGTCTTCATCTTTAAAATAAGACTTTGTTTATCAAAATCTTCCAAGAATTATAGTTAGGCTCACTTTTGGCTTAAGTCATTATAAAATCATTGATAATGAAGAGCCTTAAGATAAAAAAGTAATAGATCGTGTAATTTAAAAACAAATTATAATATAATGTTTTGTATTTTATTATACTTACAAGACATCTTTATAAGAACGAGATACTTTACATGCTCGTAGTTTCAAATTACTTTCATCGCTGTTCTTTACATCAACATCTAAATTAATATTATTAGGATTTATTACAACAGTCATAGATGCATTATTATCAGTTAATTGTACATGCTTTCTACGTCGAGCAAAAATAATGACTTTAGAATGTTCAGACTCTGATCCTTCTTTTTTATTATTTTTTGATGCTTTAACCTTAACAATCTCATTTTCACTATTATCTTCTTCATTTCCTTGGAGATCTTGCATCGTAGCTGCAACTTCTTGATGAACTTTTACTAATGGCTCCTGTTGATCATTTAATATAGGAACTTGATTATCATAGTTGTTATCTGACATATTATATTTATCTGTTGATATATCATTTTCTGTTTTGTGTTTCTCAATAAAAAAAGCATTATCTTTAACTATATCTACATTGGAAGTATTAGAAATACTTTCTTCTTCTATTTCATCATTATATTTACAAATAATATTACTTTCTTGTCTAATTGTTTCAACAGAAATTTCTTTAATGGTTCTTGATATATCCTCAGGAAAGTTTTGCATATCGCAAGTGCTATCGGCTTCTTTAGAAGCCTTCTCTAATTGTACAATTTCTTTATCACACTTTTCTTCATTGATAATATCATTTTTATCAATATCATTGTCAATACATATTAAAAGTGGTATAATATTGTTTGTAGATGTTACCATACAATCCTGTTTATTTTCAACCAAAGGAATATATTTTTCTTCTGAAGTAGTTGTTATAGCTACAATAATATCTTTATCTTTCTCAACTTGATCAATTTTTTTTTTTTTATATTCTATATGTTTACTATTTGTTTTCTTTAAACATATACGCGTATCCACTTCGTTAGAAAATTTTGATCCATTTTCAAATTGATCAAGAGAATCTTTATGAGTTTCTACATTAGAAATATCTTTTATTTCTTTTGTTTCATTATTTAGATTAGATTTAATGGGAGATACAATTTCGCCATCCTCTAAAATTTCATCGATAGTATTTGTTTTAATTGATTTGTCTGAAATATCATTTTTTTTTTTTGACAGAGATATAGCTTTCGATTCGTTTATTTCACTTTTCTTTTTCGAAAAAACATTTTCACGTTCTTCCGAATTCTTATCATGCCTTGTAGATTTTAAATATCTCCTATCATAAATTTTATGATTTGTTCTTTCTCTACTCCTACTTCTTTCATGTGATACAGATCTAGAGACATGTGAAATTGAATATTTGCTCCCTTTATTTATTGATAAATTAAAATCTGTAGTACCATACTTTTCAGTAGATCTATTTTTATCTTTATTGCGTAAATCATAAGATCTTCTATCGGAGGATATTAAAGTATCTTCCTCTTTATCTTGAGAATTTCGTCTTTTGTCAAATCTATCTCTGTAATTTCTGTATCGATCATCGTGATATTTATGCTTTCTATCAAAATATTTTGGAAGAGGTGACCTACTCCGTGTATGATTATATCTATTCTTTTCATAATATAGAATACTTTCTTTGGAATAATTATTGTAATCATTGTTGAATTTTCTATAATATTCCTTTTCCTTTCTTCTGTACGCGGTACTATTTGATTTTGTACCTTTATCATATTTGTTATCATTCCAAGCATTTCTTTCAATATAAGAATTACTATTTTCTTCACAATTTAATTTGTCTGTTTTTGTACTAGATATAATACCATGATCATATTCATTAAATGCATCTTCTACAGGAAGACTATTTTTATCTGGACACAAATTTTGTTCTATATCTAATTTTCGTCGTTTGCTAAAGTGTGTTTCAACATTATCCAACCTTTTCTTAGAAACTTTAACATTTAATGCTGGCCTTTGTTGATTTGTCATAGAAACATCATTGTGTTTTGGAATATTAGTATTATCAATAAAATCACGTACAGCTTCTTTACTCTTCAAACTCGTATCATCAACATTTAAATTTAATATACTACAGTAAGAATGATTTTCTTTGTCATCGATATTAATTTTGGTATTTTTATCGTGTTTATCTTCCGATAATAAATTTGTCTTATCCTCTTCTTCCAATAATTTCCGTTTCTGTTCTGCTTCTTCTTCCATTATCCTTTTACGCAAACGTTCGGTAAAAACAGTAGTACTACCCATATAAGGTACTTGTAACTTTTTAGATTGATACCTTGTATTGCAAAATTGATCACTATAACTTTCATAATCTGACACAACTTGATCTTCATCAGGATGATTACAATTAATAGTACTAGAGTTCTGAAAATTCATATCAGAAGAACTACTAGCAACTGAATTATATTTATCGTTATTTGAATTTAAATTTTGTAAATTAGACACCGAAGTTCTTTCACTCTCAGCATATTGTTGTACATGACTATATTCATGTAGATTTTGTACAGGTAACTGTTGCATTGGTTTGTCATTAATATCTTTTACGTTTCTATTGAAGTGGCCACGTCTAAATGACATATTGTCTACTCTAAAAGGCAATATATTAAAGTTAATAAAAATATAGATTAAAATATATTTACAAAAAAAAATACTTACTGCTTTCTAAGTTCATCTATCATCTTGTCTTTTCGCGTAATTTCGGCCTTGGCTGTTTTAAGTAAAGAAGATAAGTTAACCTCTAAGGTTTCATTAATCTTTTGAAGATTTTCTAATTTTTCCTTAAGCTCGTTAACTTCTTTCTTTAATTCCTCGCATTCATTCGAAAGGGCTTCATTATTTTTAGAAGGCTAATATAATATAACAGGAATATTTTAATATTTATAGAAATAAAAAATATATTATAATAATATTTGTATTAAAAAATTCCTTACATTCTCATCATCCTTTATATCGTAATTGGACAAGTCCTCATAGATATCAAAATCATTATCCATTTTTTCTTTCTATATTTGATATCTTGTTACAGATTTGATATTTAATATCATTTAAATAGTAATAATACGATAATTATAACGAAACATTTTTCCCACCAAAAAAAGAGAAATTAAAAGATTCCAGATAGGGTAACAGCTGATTTTGTGGCGATCACCTTCGTGAAATTGCCGCTAGGCGTCGCAACATCGACAATGTTTCTCGCAATTACTCAAACATAGTGCGATGACAATATATACAAGTTCTGAAATATACTTCAATACGTCTAGGGCAGGGTCCGTTTGTTAGCCTTACTGATGAGTCCTCATCAAACGGACCTGGGACGAAACGTGTTTGTTTGTTGGGGTTTGTGTTTGGTGTTAGTTTACAACCATTGTTAATTAAATAAAATCAGAGATTATTATTAACAACAACGCCGCGCGGTTTTTAAAAAGTCCATCGCCATTCTGTCAATTAAACGAGTTTTTTCAAAGGGGTTCTTTTTCATGGGAATTAAAACTTATTAATATCCTTCTCTCTCTGCCGCGCCTTGTCCCCTCTCTCTCTGTGTTATCTTAAATGGAGATGTTCCGTGTGTGTTGTGTATGTTGTTTGTAAAAATCGTTACAAAACGATGATATAGAGATTATGATGATATCTTGTAGAAGTTTGTTGCCTTTAGCCGCCAGGGTAAACAAAATTTCCTCCGGCCCTCGCCCGCGCCGCTGTCCTGCCCCCGCGCCATGAGTTGGTGGGATCGCGATCATAGACCGCCGCAGTTCCTCCTCCTGCCTTGTCGGGCCTGTGTTACTTCTCGATCCCAGCGCCAGCGAAGTTTGGTCGAAGAGGACAAGTTTATATATATTGTCATAATGCTCTCCAGAAGTTGTGCCCCTATATAAAAATAAAATCCACACACATCTCCTCCCAAGCCTCTCTCGAACTTTCAGAGTGTGCTTTTTCCTTCTACAGCAAAGTAAGAGAGAGAGTGGTGAGAGAGTGAGAAGAGAAAAAAAAAATCTTTCCCTTCCCCCTTGTCTCTCTCTGTGCCCCAACTATTCATTCACTCGTCCCCCACACACACATATTCACCATGATATCGTGTCTAGGGCAGGGTTCCCCGCTCTATTAGCCCTACTGACGAGTCCTTGAGCGGGTGGACCCGGGACGAAACACCACCATTCTTTTTTTTTTTTTTGTTTTTAGCATAATTTTTTAATCTTCACTAGATACGATATCGATATGCACATTTGTTTCATGATAAAAGTGTCCTCATAAAGTTAATTGAAAGACAGAATATTTTGTATTTTTCACAAAGCCAACTAAAATCAAGATTAAAATTTTTAAATATTGAAATTTTATATTAATAGTATATTAAATTTCGCGCACGTTATCATCTTTTTAATTTTTAATCGAATGTATTATTGTTTTAATATTAATTTATTCTATTCCATGTACATTAAAGATTGTTTAAATAGTTAGTAATATTATCGAAAGTATTAATTTATAAGTTCTCTTAAGTTTAAAAAGATTAGAGTTTCGATATGTACTCGTTGGAATGCAAAAGAAAACTAACTCAATAATTTTCAAAATTAATAAAAACACGTATATTGCACATGGCCAAATTTCTCACGTATTACCAATTTTTATGATATTGAATACATTTTATTATTTTTGTTCTAGAATCATTTGTCCAAAGACTGATCGAATAAGTAACCTTAAATTCTCTATGGGAAATGCATCGTGAAATGCATTTCTTTATAAGTATTTCGATGTAGATATATCAAGAATAATCAATCATTTTTGATTGTATAAAAGATAGTTTATTTATTTTTTTGTTTATTCTCTTCATCGTTATAATATCAATATCAATAAAGATTTCAGCAATAACAATGTATATATAAAAAAAAAAAAAGAAAAAAAAAAGAAAGAAATAAAATTATAGGTACATCGCCATTAAAATATAGTTAATATTTTTATAATCTAACAGCGTTTGTAACAACGTCATATGTATATAAAATTCGTATATTGTAAAGTATGCATAGAAATATACTAGATGATAATATGAACTTATATAATGTAATATGTCAAAGATATTTCGATTGTTTGACATTAGGTTTTGTTTTAATAAGTGATACGTTTGGAACTGTCAAACTATCGCTACGTTCTTGAAAACTTATCCCAGAAGAATTGGTAGCTACCGAATTAGATTTATCGCTATTGGAATTAGAATTTTGTAATTTGGGCGTTGAGGTTCTACCTTTAAATAGAACCGCCTGTTCCGTACTTTTACTAGCTTCTTTAATAGATATAGAAGAGACATCGCTAAAATCTAATAGATCGCCAATTTTAGGATCTATGTGTTTTTTATTTGGAGAAATTATTCTTCTAGCAGTGTTCAACGGCGTTATGTCTGAATTAGACGACGAACTTAGTGCACTTGCTTCTCGTGTTTTCTTTAATGTCGTTATAGCCCAACTAAGTCCTAATTGTTTGAGTGCTGTTTCCATTTCCTCAGATGAAGCATATTTAAGTAAACTCGACGATGGTGTACTCGTAATTTCCGAAATTCCAGATAACTCGCAGAAACTATTCGAACTTGTAGAAGACACTTTACCCTTTTCGTTATCATTCCTATCAAATCTTTGATGTATCAGTTTTGTTTCTTGATCGGACGTATTGCACTGTAATTGTTTATTAACTTTTTCTTTTCCAGTATCTTCAAATGCAACTGCTTTATCTTTCATTCGACATTCCAAATTTATCTCATCTTTCGTTCTTCGCGGAAGATCACATTCTGTACCAACTTCTTGCAATTTTGAAGTAAACACTTCTCCAGGTGACTTTCTCGTAGAAGTTGAAGAAAATGATAACATTTTATTATTACCTACATGCCCTTCAATAGGTAAAGGTGCTACATGAACGGATGGTTTAACAGTAACTGAGGATTTCGTTGTTTGTACTTCCACTGATTTTTTAACTGCTGACTTTTCTGTATATGATTCGTCCATTGCAAACGATTTAGCTGTTGAACTTTTTATATTCATATGACTTTTATTCGCTGTATCTGGCGTATCGAATTCTATTATCGTTGACAATTCATGACCCATAGATTCGATTTCCGTTCTAAAATTGAATAACATTAAATAGAAAAAAAGAAAAATAGAATTTCTAAAAAATGTATATATATATATATATATATTAAAATTATTTTTATACCTATAATATCCACTGTGCAAGGTAACTGGTGGTTTATTTCTCCCATTCACGCGATGTCCATTTGTTAAAAAAGATGGTAATACTTTAGGTATACCAGCAAGTAGAGGCTCAAAAGTTACATCCTTTTCAGACTATAAAGTATATCAACAATAGTTATTTAAAAATGTCCAATTTTTATTATTACATAATAATATGTATGAAAAATTATAATTTACCTTTATATTAATATCGGTAGCTTGTACAGGAACATTATTTCCTTCGCTTTTGGGAGGACTGCTTGATGGTTTTGAACTATCAGATTTCGTAAGTAGAGATGTATCTTTATTTTCATAATTACTAATTTTTTTAAATGCAGGTATATCGTTCGATTTAGTTTTACTTTGTTCTAAAATCTCTTTCGAAAGTTCTTCGATTGTATTACTTTCTTGAATTGGAATTTTAGCCGGAGGCCAAGAATTACGTTCAGGCGTAACCGTTGTCATTGTTGCTAATGATTTATGAGGAGGCATTTTAAATCTATTCAATTTTATATTCACTTTCTCTTCTTTTATTATTCGTGGTTTAGATTTAGTTTTACACGACGTAGACTTATCAATGTTATGTTCAACATTTGTACTTACTGGTTGTTCAAATTTATTTTTAATTTGAGAATCTACTATTTGAATATCTGTATCTTTATTAATGGCTTCAGTTTGCATAATAGCATTCTGTGATTCATGAAGTGTTTTTGCAAGTTGACGATGTATTGCTTCTATATTTTCTACTAATCTTTGAACATTCTTCATACTGCTTTGCATTTCCGGATGTATTTTCATGAAACTAATATCATCATGAGGACTTATTACAGAAAGTTCCATACCTAAAAAAGGAGAAAAAAAAAAAAAGAAAGAAAAGAACAAATTATATACAATTAACGCATTTAATAAAATAAAGTAGACATGTTTTATTATCAATGTGTAACATTGAGTTAGCAATATAACTTACCTCTTTGTTCACTTCGAACTTTTTCAATAAGATCGGTCAAAGAAGCTATTCTCTCGGTACACGTATTTTGAAGATCTTCATATTTCTTGAGAATTTCTGGACAATTTTTTAACGCAAAATCTTGTATATCTTCAAGTTGAACGTGTAATAATTTGCATTGAGGATTTTGACAAGTACATGATTTAGATAAAACAGGTGAATATTGGGAGTATACGCTTTGACCAGATGATACGTCTTTTTGCCTTTCATAAATAGGTGAATCTCTATCCTTTTTGCTAAAAGATTTTATGTTATCATCTACTCCATCGCCATATCTAAGTACTTTTCCAATTTTTTCAGGATGAGGTATATTGGATGGTATCATCATAGTACGAGGAGAAGGAGTTTCTGGTGTTGATACAGGACTGATATCTCTTTTTGCTCTCTCTGTAGCACTGAGTATTGAAGAATTTAATAATTCTAAAATAGGTGTTGTATTACTTCCAATAAAAATTCGTCTTTTAGGTTCCAAAGGTGGTGGGCTAGCAAATGATGTAGAAGTATCTGAAGTATCTTTTACTTTGATTTTTTTTTTAGATTTGATCACAGGAATTTCATATGGCCCACGTATAGACGAATCTTGTGTATTTACTGACGAATACATTACAGAACTTTCTATGCTACTATCTATAGTTGGTCTTGTATCATCAGGAGGATCGACGTTGACATCCAACCCATTCTTTTTGAAATGAATATTAATTTTTCGCGGACTATTACGACAGGAGCTTGGTAAAGATTTAGAAAATCTTTTTACAGGAGAAGAGATTTTACTTGGTGGCGCAGAATGTGATTTAGATATACCTCCTCTCGTCGGCGTTCGTTTCGATACTTTTAATGCACTTTTCTTTTTCTTCGGGGTAACTTTTACCTCTTTATTATCAATATCAATGATAACACCAGTGATCACAGAGTTATTTGAACCACTGCTACTGTCTTCTACTTCAGGAGTAATGACTCTAATTATAGGTTCAATCGGATAATGTTTAATAGGAACTTCTTTGATGGCGTTTAATTCATTGGTCGCATCGCTGTCGATTGCTTTTAATTCTACTTGAACACCTTTATCCTCGGCTATACCAGCATCTTGTAACGTTGACGTTTGTACAGCCATTTCGCATTTTTTTGACACGCTCGTTTTTTTAGGTTTCTTAGAAATTTTATTATCTTCTCCGTTGGACATGTTTATCAATGTTACTTCAGGAGATAGGCACGTCTGTCGATGCATTTTTTTTTGTGGCTCATCACATTTATCAGGTTCAGTCAAAGATGTTATACTTGCATGATAAATGTTATCCGGCAAGCTTGTACCAAATTCTTTCAATAACAACATTTTTTGTCTCTCAACCTTTTTTAACATGTCTAGTATCAACTCGTCGCGTGAAACCTTTCGTCCTTTATCTTTACTTTTTGGCGATTTGACCATGGGTACATGATCGTCAACGAAATGTGGTTCCTTCCAAGTACCTTCTGCCTTTTTATCATGATTTTCAAATTGTTTAACCGGTTCAAGAGTAATTACTCTCTCCATAAGATTTGGACAGTGACTTGCACAACAACTTTTATCAGTCATTGCTTCAAATTTTCGATTTAATTTTTTTTTCTGTTCCTTTTGTAATTCTCTCCTACGAGATTTTCTTAACTGTACGTCATTCATCTATTAAACAAATTAAATCTACTTTATCATAAAGGTTATATATCATAAAGGTTGATATATCATAAATGTTTGTACACACACACACATGAGATTTTTTTTTTTTATGATATTATATAATACTTACTGGATCACATTGAATATCACTAGCTTTTAATTTTCTTTCTTCAGACGAAAGATGATCTAAACTTTTCATAAGTGTTTGGTAGTCGGATCGTACTTTTTCACGCAAAATTGCATCGTCACCCCGTTTCTGAGAAGCAAATTTATGAGTTTCAGTCACATGAGATTCAACACTTTCAGTACGTTCTACCTCTCGAGCTGCATCTACTGCATTTGGCTGTAAAATATATATAAATATTTATATAAAAAAAAAAAATATATATATATATATTATGTAGAAAAAATGTTAAAATGTTAAATTTCATTATAAAGTACAAACCTCATTTCTTATATCCAATCTTTCAACTACATCAAGTGGTCTATTATAATTATTTCTTTGACGCGTAGTATGATCATACAATTGCACTTTACTATCTCTGAAGGATGTATGATGTTTTGGAGTTCTAATACAAGTTGATTGTTCGCATACATCAGAAAAATATGAGGAATCATCACTAAGCGAAGGACTCTCATTGCTCATCAAATCCGATGAATCTTGTACATAATCTCCTGGGTTATACCTTAAATATAAAAAGAATTTCCAAATAATACATTTGAAAAAATAACACTTATTGTATATTAAAATATACCTTGCTAATTTTTGTGCTTTTGCAGAAATACTTAAAATTGGCACCGTCTGACGTGGACTTTTATCATCCTGAGCTATATAATTTGTATGTACAATATTATCAGTATTTTCTGACTTTTTGTCAGACTTAGTTGTAGTAATACATTTTTGTGATACTTCATTTTGCACGTGGATTTTTTCTCTAGGTGAAAGTTGCAACGGCGAATCACTTTCTTGAGATTCTTCATTAACCTATAAAAAAAAAAAAAAAAAAAAAAAAATATACGTATACATACTCATAACAACTATATATGAAGAAAGTACAATACCTTTTCAATATTCCTTGTTTTTTTCGCAGGAGATTTAGTAGAAACAAGTCTTTTAATCTTTTTCTTTTTAACAGATTTACTTGAATTATCATTCGTTTTATCCTGTTGTAAAGACGTTCTGTTCTCTTGACTTAAATTTCTACAAGATTCATCCTGACTCGCAGTTTTTCTTGAAAGTTCAGCAACCAAGGATGATCTTTTGTTTTCCAATTCCCTAATCTGCTGCAATCTTTGTCGATGCATAGTATGTTGATCATCCTTTTACACAGGTTTTATTTATATATTTATAATGGCCTTTACGATATAAGTTATCAAGAAATTTTAATACTCTGTGTTAAAGTATAAAATTATAAGAAAATATATTATTTACCTTTTCAACTTTTTTCAATTGTTCTAAAGCTTCTTTACCCCTTTTCAAAGCAATTTCCCTATTTCTTTCAGTTTCATCTTCTATATCAGCAATTGCTTCAGATTCTAAAATAGCATTTAAATGTGCCTGACCAATATTTTCCATATCTTCTTGATACCTTTGTTGAATTTCCATAATTTTTCTCTCATGAAGACGTTTGAGTTCAGATTTTTCATCTTTTTCTAACTTGTCTAACTCCTGTTGTGCAATATTTTTAGCCCTTTCCAAAAGTCTATTAGAAATTTCTTTAGATTGCTGTCTAACCTATAAGCAAGTATATATATACATATATATATATATATATATATATATATATATATACATATGTAAAACATATTAAAAATATTTTCTACAAAATATTATTCATTAGAAATATAAACAATATTATAAGATGATTTATCTACAACACACCTGTTCTAGACGCAATCTTCGTCGACGGTCACGTTCATTTTTCTTAATTTGGTCTAAATCCGACAATACCACTCTTCCACGGCGTATATTTATTGGATTACCACTGACTGTGACGTTTATCGACATTTTTTTTTATGATAAACAATTGAATTTAATCATTAAATTGTTCTTAACATCGATAAATGAACGTCTGACACACTGTGACATACATAAAGACGGCGTTACTTCGTTCCCTACTCGTGTTCAACTCAAATTTAAAATGATAAAAAGCAAGTATAAACGATCGTTCGCGCCTTTCGCCAATGAACGTATTCTAGTGAATGGACCAATCGTGTACAAGTTGAAACACAACACGATTGGACGAGCGAACATGTATACTTCCATTTGTTCTTTTTTTTTTTCTTTTTTAAGTAAAACTCAGTAGAACCCAGTTTGATGCAACGTTGCAATTTTTCTTAACATCTGATTGGTTACAACTCCATATTTTCTTTTCAAAGAGATTTTTGTTTTTCAACGATGCATTTTTAATGGAATCTCTGATCGTTTTATTCGTCGGTCTTTGATATTGATTAACCTCATTGATATTTATCATTAATATCATATAATTATGCGATATACGTATGTATATATATATATATATATATACATATATATTATTTAACGAAGATATTACTTGAATGAGATTTTTTTTCGTTTGATTGAAAATTCGAAAAGTGATGCTTTTGAAATCTGATACAAGATGGCACAACTACATTACGTCATTATTTCGATCTTAGTAAGAAGATTAGGTAACATCGAATGTATTACCAAAATGCACGAGAAATGACATACATATAACGTACCTTCGATCACGAATGACGACAGTATACATGAAACTATACCGATACTATCATCTATCTCTTTGCATACAATTTTCAGATTAATTTGTGCTGTGTAGTTCAAAAAACAAATTCACAACGGCGTGCAGTAATCGAAGTTCAAACGAGAGTGCGTAATATATGTTTAAGAAAAAGAAAAAGAAAAAAAAACATAAAGAATAAAAAAAAAATCAAAAAAAAAAAAAAAAACAGAAATCCCATCATACCATTGAATCATCTTACGAGATATATACATATGTACATATTTGTATGGTCCACGTATTTGTCATGCTAGCGAATAGGCATTTCACACGCCATTCATGTTAGTATACGTTTACTACTATATCAGCTATTCATAATGGATTCTCTTTCAAGATCGTATACTTGCTATAATCATTATTGAAAGTTTTTAATTACTCTATTATAGAACTGACAACGCATACGCAAAAGTATGAGATTAGTTAACCAAAAAAAAAGAGAGGAAAAAAAAAAAAGAAAACGGATAAAGAAAAATTCGAAGAAACATGGAATTCATGAAATTTTCGTATTACAACGATAACGACAATATAATACGATATATGAACACCCGAATACATTTTTTAACAGATACATATATACATACTTGTGTACATTCTATAGGCGTATATACGTTCCACCTATTAAAGTTCTAGGCCATGATGCAAGAGACAAGATCACACTTAAAATTCAATACGAGGCCTACGTTAGTCGTACTAATCTTAGCTACGTTATTATATCATTTTTATTATTTCGGAAGGAATGGTAAATTTTTTTTCTTTCTCTCTCTCTCTCTCTCTCTCTCTCTCTCTCTCTCTCTCTCTCGTTTTTTTTTTGTTTTCTTTTTACTATATATTCCAGTTACATCATCTACATCATCTGTATCATCATCATCAATTGTCATCGTCGTATATACATAAGTCGTCGCAATCATGAATGAAAACCTTTTTTTTTTTATACATTAAATTTATATACCTCAATATGTCGATAGCTAAACTGTTACATTATCACGTTTTAATTATGCGATAATTAAACAAATTACATATATATATATATATATATATATATATATATATATATATATATACACATACATGTGTATATAGTTTCATTCAAGGCGATGCGTTTCTGTGACATAAATATTGCAAAATTTGTGAATGTTTCTTCTTTTTTTTTTATTTCATCAGTTCATTTAACTTTTAGATTGCAATGATAAAATTATCTTTTGATATACGCATTTCCAAAGTTCAAATAATGCTCAAACGAAATTATCACAATCTTGAATGGAGAGTATCATTTTGTTTTCGTAAAATCAATGTCGAAAGCTCGACTTTACGTCATGATCTATAAACGTACATAGTTGCTAATGTTATGATTAAGAAGTTATGATGTTATAATTAAATAAATTACATACGCTTATATATATATATTTATATATATGTATATAAATGTATATATATATATATATATAGTCCATTCAAAGTGATATGCTTCAGTGATATGAATACTGCAATATTTTTTAAATAGTAATTTTTATTTTGTTTTTCTTTTTTTCTTTTAACTTCAGTTCATTTAACTTATTCAACGATAACATTATCTTTTAATATACGCGAGCATAATTATTATTGCTTTTCGAAAGCTCACATAATGTTTTGCTTTTGTGAAAACAACGTCGAAAGCTATAAATGTTACGTCATTATGTCATTATCTATAAAAAAATCAGTTTTTAATTGTTTCGATTATTACATTTATATAAGATATAAAAAAAAAATTTTATATTAGAATCTTTACGTTTCTATGGTAACGATATTGTAACCTTCCCAATTTTTATTTTTATTTTTATTTCCTTTTTATTATTTTTATTTTTTTTTATTTTCTTTTTCTTTTTTTGTTACTTAACTTTAATTAATTTTTAATGATTCAAATTCAATAATACGAATATTATATGTTGATATATTGCACAAGCAAATAAATACTATCGCGTTAAGAGTTCAGATAAAAATGTATTAATCGCATTGAATAAAGCAAATAGTATCGCGTGAAGAGAGAGGAGAAGTAAAAACTGAATTTAATAAAGCGATTTTGAATAAAGTAACTTAGTAAGCATCCGACCATTATACGGTTAGGATCAATTTTTTATAGCTTGAACATTGCCTGTACGTACATGAACACTTTCACTTTCGCATTCCGTCTTGAATATTCTTTATTCCTTTGTCGTGTCACACAAAATGTATTTCATTAAACTAGGATTAACGACGTATTTATTTTTGTTATTAAGTTCATTTGTATTCTCAGGTAAATCCAACGAATTTCGTTTGGAACTCGTACAAGTAGTAAGTATAAAAATTTCATGTAATTTATTTCTATTTATTCTATAAGAAAATGTTAAGAGGAAATTTGTAGATATATATATATATATATTTTTTTTTTCAAATCAAAAAAATTAATTACTTAAAAATATTATATATATATATATATATATATATATATATATATATATATATATTTCTATGGGTAATTACATAAATTAAAATGATCTAAATTTGTATCAATTTTTATCAAATAGTCGACGAATTCTTTTTTTTTGTTTTTTACCTTATATTTGTAATCGTCATGTATTAAATTTTTAACAAAAAATTTTATTTTATAATCACAGTTATTTAGACATGGAGAACGAACACCCCTTGCTAAAGAAATGTATCCTAATGATCCTTATTATGGATCAAATTACGAACCATGGAGTGTCGCTCAATTGACAAATGTAAGTATTAATAAAATTATTTTTAAATTATCACGATAAGAAATATTTTGATTAGATAAGCGATGCTTACATCAGATACTTCGTAACATGTAATAGATCGTTTATCATACTTAAGCTTAAAAATTATTATATCAAAGTCAATAGTTTTGTTTGTCTCTAAGAACAAAATATTTTTCATACAAATAGATATAGTAAATAATATCTACCAGTTATTACAAAATATATATTCTCGTTTATACATCGTTTTTTTTTCTGTTTATTAGTATTAACATTTTTAACGTCAATTTTATTTCTTTATATATGTATGAAAAAAAAAAAAAAGAAAAAGAAAAGAAAAATTTGAAATTTTTATTAAAAATGAAATCTCACCATCATTATAATTATATTCTTCTTTTCGATTACGAAGTAATAGTTTTAACAGGTTTTCTCAATTATTTATAATAAAATGGGGTACATACATGCAAATTTGTTTATTATTATACGAAACAAATTTTTCGTTTTTTTTTTTTTTTTTTTTTTTTTTTTTTTTTTTATCGTAAAAATCATAAATTTTACTTATCTTTATACATTTTTCTATATATATTTTTATACGTTTTTCAGGTAGGAAAAATGCGTGAATATTCAATCGGAAAAATGTTGAGAGAACGTTACAACGATTTCTTGGGTGATTTATATCGCCCTAAAGATGTATATGCTCGTAGCACGGATATCGATCGGACTAAAGCGTCTCTATACTTAGTTTTAGCAGGTCTTTATCCACCATCAAAAGAACAGAATTGGAATCCAAATTTACCATGGTTAGCTATTCCCACGCATTATGCTCCAGAAAGGGTGGATAATTTGTTAAGACCTCAAGCTTGTCCAATGTTTGTATTTTCAAAAATCATCGATACGACATAAGAAAAATATAAGAAAAGATTTTAATTTATATATTTTATTATAGATACGAAAAAGCTTTAGAAGAAGTTAGGGAATTGCAGGAGGTACGTGAGAAAAGTGCAGTTTATACGGACGTATTAAAATATCTTACAGAAAAAACTGGTATGGAAGTTAAAACTTTATCGGCGGCTTACGAAATTTTTAATTTATTGACAGCACAGGTAATATATAATTGTGAATTTGTAATATGTTCATTGTTCAATCACATTCATATTTAGTTATAAAATTGATTATTATATTATCTTATTTTAGAAAAATTTGAATTTAACGTTACCAGAATGGTGTACCGAGAATATTTATAAAAAGATGGAGGATATCGTATTTCTCGAATACGAAATTCGTTCGTATACGCCAAAATTGAAACGTTTAACTGGCGGCATGTTAATCAGGAAATTTATTGAAAATATGAATATAAATGGGAAACAAAAGAATCCTCGGAAAATTTATCTTTATAGTGGTCATGAAATTAATATTGCAGCTTTTACAAGAGCACACGACATTCATATACCTAAATTACCTAGTTATGGTTCGACAATTATAGTAGAAAAATTACGTAATACGGAAGGAAAACTTTTCATTAAGGTAGTAAAATTTTTCGTTTCTCTCTTTAGATTTATAATCGATTATAGTAAAATTTATTTATTCATATATTTTTTCTCTTTTTATTTTTATATTTCATTGACAGATGCTTCTTTGGACTGGCGTTACTGAAGAATTAATTACACTTAAACTTAAAAATTGTGATGAAATTTGCCCAATAGATACATATTTAGAAATTGTGAAAGACATTATTCCTTCTGATGATGACACAAATTGCTACTGGAATACAATAACAAAAGAAGAATTAAAAAATCTATACACCGATAAAATATATCTCAATTAATGTATATAATTTTACACATAGTATTTTTATAAATATTATCTTTTTCTTAAATTAAAATTATTCCGATTATATGCAATATTATCGAGGCAATTAAATCTTATTAGGCAAGAAAATTCTACTATCTATGCTTTATTTATTTATTATTGATAATCTCTTGTAATAATTCTATTTTTTTTTTTGGCATCCAACAAATTATGTTATATAATTTGTTGGATGCTTTCAAAAATAATATTACATAATTTCAAAAAATACATTACTAGATCACATGATTTCAAATTTAAAGGTGATTGGATGAGCAGTCGAAGTTTATTGGTGAAATGAGATCCAATCATCGTCGAGATAGATATATCTTACGCTAATCAATATTATCATTTGTTATTCCGAGCAATAGCATACGTATTACTTAACCTGTACAAATAATATTAATAAAATCAAACAAAATTATATATAGAATAAAATAGAAAATAATTTATAGAATAAATAAAGCACATTTTTTTTTTATCAAAGAATATTATCATATTTGCGATATTCTTATGCATTGTGTAAAAATATTCCTTCCACGATAATAAACTACGTGTTACTTATTTATTACGAAACAATCTAATCAATTTTCTTCTGCCGAATATACATTTAATATACATTTACAAACGTATGTTATCTATATCAGTTAAATTATTAAATAAAAATTTTGTAAACAATTATTCTATCATAACCTCAAAGCTTTGATCAATTTATTTTCAGGTTATGAAATATAATTTTAACCAATGGACAACAGTGGATAGGAATCTTTGTTTAGATTATACATGATGTATTTTCCAACAAATTGGAAGACATTTTTGTTTCTACTTTTATGGAGGTTAATTTCTGTTTTCATTGTACAAACTGCTCATGTACCAGATGAATATTGGCAATCTTTGGAAGTCGCCCATCATCTTGCCTTTGGATATGGATTTCTCACATGGGAATGGACTGCAAAAATCCGTAGTTATGTTTATCCATTTTTGATAAGTTTTTTATATAGGCTATTAGCCATTTTTTCTTTAGACTCGGTTATAAACCTAATAATAGTACCAAGACTATTCCAAGCTACGATCAGTGCTTATGCAGATTACAAATTTTACAAATGGACCAAAAACAAATGGATGTTATATAGTTTATGTATTAATTGGTATTGGTATTATTGTGCAACACGTACGCTTATTAACTCGTTAGAAACTTCTTTTACTATTATAGCTTTATCTATGTTTCCATGGCGCAACAGTAATATAAAAAGTGCTAAATTTCTATGGATAGTTGGTTTTCTTTGTACATTAAGACCAACTGCTGCTATCGTATGGATACCTTTATGTATATATCATTTTTGTACTAGTTTACAGAAAAAAGTATTATTAATTTGTCAGTATGGAATAATTGGTACTATATGTTTGTTAAGTTCTGTGATATTAGATAGTTATTGTTATAAAAGTTTTACAATATCTTCATTAGAGTTTTTCCGTTTAAATGTACTACACGCGATAGGTGATACATATGGAAGAAAACATACATTATGGTATATATTTTCTGCCTTACCGGTCCTTCTTGGACTTCATTGCATTACATTCTTAGCAACGCTATCGCAAATAATTAAACGTTCTAAACAATTTCATAGAGAGGCAGTTATGCTAGCGGTAATTGGATGGACGATTGGCATTTATTCATTATTGTCTCACAAAGAATTTCGCTTTCTATTACCACTTTTGCCAATGTTTATATACATAAGTACAAGTTGTACCATTCATGTTAAAATTATTTCTAGAGCATTATTGAGGAAGATCTTTTTATCTCTCTTATTAATAACCAATGTAATTCCAGGACTTTACTTTTCTCTGATACATCAACGTGGAACATTAGATATAATGAATATCCTACAAACTGATTTGGCTAATGAAAATTCTACGTCTGTAAATATATTATTTCTAACACCTTGTCATGCAACACCTTTATACAGTCACTTGCACGTCAATGTGACCACTAGATTTTTAACTTGTGAGCCTAATCTTAAAAATTCTAAAGATTATATAGATGAGGCAGATCAGTTCTTTGAAAATCCAATGGTTTGGATTAGAAATAACTATTTACAAAATGAAAACTTAATACCTAGTCATGTAATAATGTTTGATAAGATTCCATCAAAGATAAAAGACTTTCTTGAAAATTATAGATTATTAAGCAAAGTCTTTCACACACATTTTCCACAATCAAATTATGGAAAATATATAATGTTATACAAACGTATAGATTAAATCAGATTTATTAAAAAAAATAAATTAAAATTATTATTATCTGATCTATTATAGTTAACCATGTGTTTTTAAAAACAGTTGTTTACATAACTAAACACAAAATCTATAAGGCAGTACTTTCAAAATTATAAAATATAATCTCATTTTAGAAATGATATAATACTTCATTTCTAAGCAATGTGGAATAAAGTTTTCACTTCTTTCTAGTGTTGTAACTTACAATTTAACTACAGAGTAAATCCGATAATAGTAACGAATATAACTTTCGAATAATTATCGTCAGAGAATGTAATAGAAGTTTCGTTTTATTTTGATCATACCACGATGTACATTATATATGTATATATATATACATATATATATGCAAACTCATCATACATATATATATACACACATACACACACATGTTATTTATTATAAAAATAATAAGTAGTTCAGAACATTATAACATTAATAGTTAATATAAGTAAGGCACTATAATATATATAAAAAAAAATTAATTATATTTATCGATCGCGGTAAGTAAGATAAGGAACGTGCCAAGAAGGCTGATATCTATGTGCTAAATGTTAAAATTGGATGCAGCTTTTTTCCTTTTTTTTTTTTTTTTTTATATAATTGTCGATATCAATGGTAAATATTACAAAAATAATAAGAAGTGTTAACAAGATATCGACGATCGATCAATTATAATAAAAAGGAAGTAATTATTCGGAATTTCTTCTTTCTTTTCTTTCTTTTTTTTTTTTTTTTTTTTTTTTTGAAAATTATTAACAACAGGCAAATCATAAATTTTACAGTCCTTGCTTTTCCATGACCGAAATGATGCGCGTGCGAATGCGGACGAGCAAAATACGTGAGTACCGTTAACTCAGAGAGAGGGAAAGAGAGAGAGAGAGAAAACTTCGAATCTGAGAGACCTGTCGTAGGAACGATAATGTTTCTAACGGTATTCGCGGTAGCACTGAATAAGCCGAAACTTATTTGATTCGGAATAGGGTCAATTCATTAAAATTTTTCGTCGAATTTTAATAAGAGTTCAAAAGGTTAAACTTGTCGATGATAAAAATAATACATATGTATGTATGTAAATGATTAAGAATTTTTAAACGTACGTTTTCTATTTCGCATTTTAATTTTTTCCTTTTACTCGTAAGGTTAGCTCTCTCGAGAAATTGACAAATTCTATTAATAACTTATTGAAAATCGATTTTGATCTCAATGTGATATATCATACATGCATATATATATATATATACATATATATATATAGACACACACACACATAAAACAACGTACGAGTTAAAATGTTATCATTAAGACACGTGCGTATCATAGAACAGAGAACGCATACCGCCATGTTTTACGTTCGCTTCTCGAACGGCATTTTCTCATCATAACTGGATCGAAGGTAACCCGTTATTACTTTTTTCTTTTTTCTTTCTTTTTTTTTTCCTTTCTTTTTTTTTTCTTCTTTTTTTTTTTCTTCTTTTTTTTTCTCCCGTTTCTGGATAAATTCCATGCAGAGTTTTTCAATGAGTTTCGCAGTAAGCAATAAGAAAGAAATAAAAGAAAGATAGAAAGTCAATTTAAATCTATATCTAATATATATATATATATATATATATGTATATTAAAAGAAGATTTGTACCTTTGATTTATTTTCTTTTGATTAAGCGAAAGGGAGAAAATAAAATTCGTTGTATAATTTATGCATATTATAATATACATATATAACGATGTCATCCCTTTTTCATTTCATCTTATCTTATCTCATCTTATCTCATCTGATCTGATCTGATCTGATCTGATCTGATCTAATCTGATCTGATTTGATCTGATCTCATCACATCTCTTTTCTTAGGATTTGCAATATGGCGGATTTTACTAGAAGATATTCGCAGGATAATAGTCATATAATTTCGTCGCGTTAGAGAGGGAGGTTAAGAAACGATGAAGTAAAGAGGGAGAAGCGGCTCGATTAGAAAATGAAAGAGAGGGAAATGGATTTTACGAAGAGGAAGAAGAAGAAAGAAAAGAAGAAGAAGAAGAAGAAGAGGAAGAGAAGAAAAAGAAGAATAAGAAAAAACAGCAAAGGTAGGACACGATCATTAACTATCGCGGATGGAGCGGATGAGACGAAGCAAAGTAAGGTAAGGTATCTCTCGCGGTCGTATGCTCGTAATCGAAGGTACAGTAAGGTGGTGCAAGCAGGATGGAAGAAAATATAAAGAGGGGACTGACTACATGGAGTCAACGTTCCGAACGGGTCACCGACCACACACTCCCTTTCTCTCTCTCTCTCTCTCTCTCTCTCTCTCTCTCTCTCTTTCTCTCTCTTTATCTCACCGTCCTTCTTACTCCCTCTACGTTCACCGTTCTCTTCTCTCTCTTCTTCTCTTTTCTTCTCTCTCTTTTTCCTATCACGCTCGCTTCCTCAGGAATACTACTCATCGTACATACCATTCTTCGTAAAACTTCGTTTCGACTCTATTCCTACTTCGCAAAGCTCTCAATCGAGCACGTCCTTTCGTTTATCTCACTTCTTCTAATTACGATCTTATGTTTCTCAATCTTCTACATATGTATGTACATACGTACATACGTACATACGTATATACGTATGTATATGTATCTATGCTTGATGGAAAACTCGTATATACACCCACTCGCAAAATTACTACGATTGTAACGTAGGACGTATTAGCGAGGGTGTTAACGATCTTTAATATTCTATTTTATCTCTCTCTCTCCTCTCTCTTTATCTCTCTCTATTTTTCTTTTTTCTCTTTTGTCATTTTTAATATGTATCCAATTATTATAAAGCGTTTAAGCTTTATTATACTTTAGTTAATACCGCACGTTAAACGATAATTTTCGATCGTTTTCTTCGTATAGATAGTGGAATTGATTCGATTAAAAAGAAAAATAGATAAAAGGATAATTAGATAGATGGATAGATAAATTGATAGAGAAAGAAAAAGAGAGAGAGAGAGAGTATATATATATATATATATAAACTTTGTAATGATTCGAAAGCGCTATACAGAAGGCAGAACACGAAAGATACATAAATATATCCGTAAAGAGAAAGTTTCGGTGCAATGCTGGTGAATCCGTTCTCCTTATATACTTCCATGGTATATCCGAAGCGGATTCACTAAAGATAGTATAGTTTCGTAGTTCTTAGAGAAGGTGCATCCTTTAGATGATGAGAGTCCTCTTCTAGTCGTTCCACTTTGCCGTTATATTCGCACACTTATAATCAAGTTAGTCTCTTTGCTCAAACCCTTTTTCCATTTGATTCGAGAAATATACGCTTATGGCAAGCAAGCGCGCTCACCCCCTGTAATATACGATTGTTTTTTTCTTTTTTCCTTCCTTTTCTCTCTCTCTCTCTCTCTTTCTTTTTTTCTTTTGTTTTTTTTTTCCAATTTTTTTTTCCATTATTAAGATCTTTTTCATTCTAGTTTTCTAATAGCCTTTCACGTACATACGTTTCATGTACGTACGTACATGAGTACTTCCGCCATTGATTTTACATCGTAAAAGTTCCCTTTTCCTCGAAGCCCCAATTATAATTTATTATTCTTTTCATTATTTTATTGATCGATTCGATTGCTTTAGAAGATCAATAATTCTTTTTTTCTTCTTCTTCTTTTTGTTTTTCTTATAGAAAATCAAGAAAAAACATCTAACATGTACGTCTTCCCCAAATATTATTTGGAGGTAGAACACGTCGTATTGCCAACGAAATAGTTGAAAAGTTACGCAATACCAATGACGTAACCGTCCCTTTCTCCCAGAGTCTCTACCGTCGATATATCCTTGATCCATCTACCTAGCCTTCACCGTGCGCGCCTTCGTTAGTTAATTGTCAATGCTAAATCGTTCACTTTGAGAGATCTTTATTTCATTCGCGGATACCTTGTCTTATAGGATTGTCTATATATACATATATATATATATATATACACTTGTAAGAATTAAAAACGACATATATACGTCTAAATTCATTAAATATTCGTGATTCAAGCGAGTTACGTAACCATGATATGGATTAATGCATTTCTGGATAATTTAAGATGGCGACGAGAAATAATATTTCTTTATTATATATATATATTTTTTTTTTTTATTTAAACGTAAGTGAGAGTCGATTAAAAATTCAATTTTCCCAATGGAAAAATAATAAAAAAGCTTGGTCGTAAATATATGTAGTAATATTTTGATTTAAATTTATGATATACAATATTTTCGCCAAGATGTATTCAGGCGAAGCACGAGTCAGTTCAGAGTCCGGATACAGTATAGAGAAAACCGGCTTCTCGATGACACCGTCGAAAGACTTTGCACTCGGAAATTAGACTTTGATCTTGGCTGCTCGTACGATCGGTTTTTCTACGTTCTATGCGTTTTTAACGATTGCCACGAATTGACTAACGTATATGACGAATTATGGAAAAGATTTTTATGGAAGAATTCTTGAAGTACAAAAAAAAACCAAAAGCAAAAAGCACGATTTCGATAAAACACACGAATATTTGGGATTGAAAGTGAAGAGAAGAAATGAAGTAAAATGAGGAAGATGGAAAAGGAGAAGAGAGAGAGAGAGAGAGAAAGAGAGAGGGAAGAGGGAGAAAGTATCAACACACGATATTGAGGAAAAATTTGGAAAATTTTCTCTGTTTTCTCATAGCTATTGCCGCGTTGCTTTCATGAACCACTCGACGATGCACTTGTCTACTTCTAAACGGCCGTTATACGCGGCGTTTCCGTGCTCGGCCAATCGTAGTTGGGGAGCAACAGGTGAATGACCAATCGGATGCCGCCGTCATAGGCGTAACGATACCGCCGGCTTTACCTGGCAAGCACCGAGCACTTCACTTCCAAAGACGTTCCTACTCTACGCGATCCAGTCCTTTCTCTCCTTCCATCGTTCTTTCTGTCTCTCTCTCTCTCTCTTTCTCTGTCTTTTACCTTGCCACCGTTTCGTTTTCTTTCCTTTTACACGTGTCCTTCTCTTTCTCTCTCTCTCTCTCTCTCTCTCTTTCTGTTTTAATATATATATATATATATATATAATATTCATCTCTCTTTTTCTCTTTCTCTCTTTAGATTGAGCTTTAACTTTAGCTTCAACTCTGTCCTTCTGTTACCCTCACTCATTCAACCATTCGCTTTCTCGCTCCTCCTCTGCCCTTTCCCTACACACTCTTGGAAGGCGTTATACCAACCTGTTGCACGCTAGCTTTTCCTCTTCTCCCTCTCTTCCTATCCCACTCTCTCTCTCTCTCTCTCTCTCTCTCTCTCTCTCTCTCTCTTTCTCTCTCCCCCTCTCTCTCTCTCTCTCTCTCTTTTTCTCTTTATCTATCTATCTATTTATTTCTTTTTCTCTTTTCTTTTCTTTTCTTTCCTTCTCTCCTCTTCTCCTCTTCTACTCTTCTCTTCTCTTTTCTTCGAACAGACACGTTAATGCATATTCCAAGTGTAATATAAACATCTCTTCCTTTTGTATTATATTTACGTACGTTTATGAATCTAAGCGTTTTGAAATCGGTGAAGAGATTCGATCACGTGAAAAGAATTCAAATTTCTTAATTCTGAAATAATATTTAAATAAGTTGGGTAAAAATTGGAATTCTTTTTTTTTTATTGTTTTTTGCCCCCCCTTTCAGCTATCAAAATATTCACACGTGATTTGTGAGAAAAAAAAAATCAAGTCCATGTTTCGGTAACAAACGTTATGTAAAAATACATGGCGATATTACGCAAGTGGATGGGATTGCGTTTTGCACCGTGAAGCCCGCCGAATTGACTCTCCTCTTCGTTCGAACGCTTATTATTATTATCATCATTGTTATTGTTATTATTATTGTTATTGTTTTCTCTACGTTTTTTGTTTCCTTTTTTTTTCTCCTCGATGTTTTCAAAATAGAATTTTTCGAAAAGAAACATAAAAGGAAGTATAGAGAGAAGATCGACGAGCAAGGTCGACAACGCGCATTCATGAGAGTATTGGACAACGTGCAGCTGCTTTCACTATGCCTCGAACACATCTATATAACGTACTTATATATACATTCCTGAAAAGTCTTATACGTACAACGCTTAAAAATATACACGCAAGCATGAACGTGTATGCGTAGGTAGAACCTGTTGATAAAATTGGCGTGCAGTTATTTATGGGGGGGGGGGGGAAGCAAAAAAAAATTGT